>NC_024315.1:1198793-1214831 GCF_000523025.1 Cynoglossus semilaevis | reverse complement strand
AGAGGGGGGACAGGAGGGGACGTCAGGGGTCGAAGAACTCCTGAGCTGTGACCACAGACTGCTTTGGTCTCGGAGTCGTTGGTGTGACGGTTGTTGACAGTCGCCCAGTGTAAAACTGATGTTTAGAAGGTTTCGTGCTCGTTACACAGAGTTTGTGTGAATTGTTGCAATAAAGCTGGTGTTTTGGATCCATCTCTGTGACATTTGGAACCGTTTTGATCCCGAACTTCCCCAGTACTTTCTTGCGTATCTTTAAAACACAACAAGTTCCAGAATTTGATGCTTTTTTTTTTTCCACTGCCAGTTCAGTCCTTCTTACTGTTGTTCTACAATATCGCATTCTAGTCTCCGTGTGTTTAAACTGCCGTTCATTTCTAAGGCCAAACAAAATAGTTGTTTTATTTTTTATCTTCTTAAAAAAACAGCATCCGTTCAGAAAAAAAACCTCAGAACTGATTTGTTCATTAGTTGTAGGTGGAAAACAAAAGTGTCTGCATGAGAAGTTTCAAGAAGATTAATATTTTATTAAAGTACTTTCCACGAGACATGACACAATCCGTCCACTAGGGGACTTAATGAAAACCAGTTTAAAGTAGGACATGCAGTAAATCTTTACACTCCCAGGATTCTCAGGCGTCCTTCAACAACCTGGAAAATGTTCAGGTAATCCTGGAAAAGCAGTTTCCCTACTCCCTAAAAGTGAGTCCCCGCCTCCACCTTCCCCCCCTCACTGTTCCGTTGTTTTGTTTTTTCTCATCATGCTGCAGGAATCGACTTCTGAGATTGACCTGGTTAGAAGACGAGGGGAAACAGCTGGTGATGGTGATGATGATGATGATGATGATGATGATGGTGCAGGTGCACTAAGTCCGCACTGGACTATACGTGGCGCTGTCCTGCTCCTGTCTGCGGAGGTGCCGGTTCCAGCCCCGCCCTCCCGTGAAGCTGCAGTCCGCAGTGAAGACGAAGTCCAGAAGGATCCCGTCACAGTGCAGCACACTGCAGTCTCCATCAGCAGCAGCAGCATCATCACACTCCTCCTCCTCCTCCACCTCCATCTCCTTATTCGCCTCCCGCACCTCCTCCCTGCGCTCCTCTGGCAGGTGGAAAGGACGAACACGGAGCAGAGACGATGTGAGTATGACGCCTCTCCATATTTTATCATCGTTTTTAGATGTGATTTTGTGACTTCTTCTTATTATTATTTATCTTTTTTTTTCTGTCACGTCATGGACAGTCAAGTTCATTCTTGCGTCACTGCCAATGCGTGCGTTCACATTTTTACGCACTTGAATAGTTTTCTGCAGCTTTTTTCAAACCCCTTAAATCCACCGCGGGGGAAATCGTTGCCTTGTTTATTTTTGTCCTTTTATTTTAATGATGGGAGAAGATGTTAGCACCGAGTTTATAATCTGTGACCTCAAAACGCCTTTGATTCATGAAGAGTGATGATGCAGCACATCTGCGTCCTCACACACACACACACACACACCCCCACACGGCAGCCGTTCTTGTTTGATGACCAGAACCTCGGTCTCTAACACTTACTGGTCCAGTCTGGTCCAGTCTGACCATGAACCACATCTTCATCCTGCCTTTAACCAAAGCCTCAGATATAACTTTGACACTTTAAAGTCGGCTCCTAGTGGATCTAATGAGAACTACAGGGTCGACCCAAAAAAACAAAAAAAAAAACAACTCAAAATAGAATTTAATAAAGGGGAACAAAAATATATTTTGCTTCGTCATATTTTGGTCAGGGTGTGTTCGACCGAGTGTGATCACAACCAATCACCAGATCCATCTTAACCTAACACATTAAAACAAACAAACTTACCCATTACATTTCAAAATGACCGATTTGATACCGACTGTGGTGTGCTCATGGGATTTCGCAATGATTACTCTAGGGGTCGCTGCTGAGCCTTTCAACGCATTTTTGACAAACAGCCGTTTTTTTATGTTTCATTGTTTCTAACTTTGGGACAACGACGTATGTTGTAATATAAATGAATCGTTTTGTAAAAAAAAAAAAGAACAAATGAGAAATCAAAACCATCAGAGATTGTGCTCTAATGTCTGTGACGTCCGTCGTGTGTTCTGCTGTGACCTTGCCAGGTTTTTCCTTATCTGTTTTTGTCTGTCATCGAGGTCCGGCCCATTTCTCAGGTTTAAAACTAGATCCTTGGTTTGGTCCATTGATTTCTGTAATTAAATGACTTATTTTTTTAGTAAATCTTTCAACAAAAACAAAAAAAAACAATGACGTGTGACTTTTCTTTTCCAGGACGTCTGTCTTGGTCTGTGCTGTTCTGGCCCTGGTGGCCTCAGCTGAAGCCAGTGTTGGGTAAGTGTCGTCGTCACCAGCAGCAGTCGTGACCTCCACACACTCTACCTGTTAGAATAACTGATCAAACCCAAGGAAAAAGTCATGTTGGAGGAACGTAAACACAGCATATCGGTTTTATCTAAAGTTTTGGGGTTTTTTTTAGATAAAATAACATTTATTCTTCATAAATAATTCTCTCTCTGTTACAGGCCCAGTACCAACGACAGCTTTTGCACCGAGTCGAAGGAATGTCTCCAGTATGAGCTCGTCTGCAAGACGGACGAGTATGAAGTGAGTGACCAGCAGGTGTCGTGTCCACAGGCCTCAGCTGTCTCTCTGTTGTCACTCACATGTCTGTCTGTGGTCAGGTGAGACACTACAGCCCAACCCGCTGGGTGTCAACGGACGCAGAAGCCTACTTCATGGGGGTGGGAGCAGCCATGGCCTTCAGGAGGCTTTTCCAGTACATCACTGGAGCCAACGATGAAGGTGAGGTCAGCAAAGGTCAGACAACAAATAGCCGGAACAGATGATAAAAATAAATAAATAACATTTCATTGTGGCCCACGTATGGCAGGACTAACAATGGGTAAGAATAAAAGTCCAGTGAAATTAAACCAAAAATGGTCAAAGTCTGGTGTGAAAATATAACAGGGATGAATCAGTTCTACAAATGTCCCACATGTGTCGAACTCAAGGCCTGTGGGCCAAATTTGGCCCCCTTAACTTTTTGCGACCCAGAACAATTTGACCGGAGAACATTATGGTTCAAACGTGTGTTAGAAAAATTCTGTATTTAATGTGATTGAAGAGTGCGATGAGTCAGAGAGGACGATGTCGTGTGAGTGGTTTCTGTGAGGCGTCAGTGTTGAATTAAAGACTAGACTGAAGACGACACACGTTTGTGGCTTTCTGTCTCGACGCTGACAGCGATTCAGATGGAGATGACGGCACCGGTTCTGGTCAAAATCCCAGAGGAGACAAAGATGTGGGAGCCCGCCATCTACACGCTCAGCTTTCCACTGCCGGCAGCCTATCAGGACAAGCCTCCGGCCCCTACCTGCGACAAGGTGAGCTGAGGATGACACGGACACATGACACGGTGGAGGAAGAGGTTTTGGTTTCACTGGTGTTTACGATGTCTCTGCTGTAGCTTTACTTCACCGAGATGCCGGAGATGGACGTGTACGTGAGGAGCTACGGAGGCTGGATGCTGTCGGTCACCTCCAGGCTTCACACCCACCGGCTGAACAAAGAGCTGGAGAGAGTGAGGGCTTCCTTCAACCACAGCTACCACTACGGCGTCGGCTACGACAGGTAACGCTCGTCACAGGTTCTTAAATGTCAGATGAAGATTCTAACTTTATTTGACAAAAAAAAACCATCACAGTTTCTTTATGTATCAGAGAGTTGGCAGATACATTTTCATCGTATTAGCCAATCGTGTGCTGTGTACGAGCTCGTCTAGGTAAATAAAGCTACCAGCCATCGACTTTCAAAACTAGAAGCCAAAACTTACATTTGTATAATTATGTTATAATGTCTTTTAGTTTATTTATTGCTATATTTCCCAATATAGCAAAGATTTTGCGAGATCGGATTTAAAAAAAATAAATCTGCGATGTACTGAGGGAGTGAAAGAAGAACCGTGACATAGAGAGGGAACACTGTTTAGGATTGTCTGTTTTTAAGGACTAGGGATTCATGAATCAGTCTCTTGATTGGTCGAAAATGAACCAAGTGATTTGTATTTGTACACATTATACACTAATGTAACATTATGTCATTTAAAAAAATAGTCGTAAAAATCTTCATTCTGTGTGTGTGTGCATGTGCGTGTGTGTGTGTGTGTGTAGTCCACTTAAGCTTCTGAACAGGCACAATGAAGTGTGGTACATATCCGAGGGGGAACCCGTTTGCACGGACCCACAGGAGCCCACTCCTCCCCACACCCCCCCCCCGACTCCCACAGACTCCCCCGTCTCCTCCCCATCACAGCCACTTCCTCACACACTCTCTGACTCCCCCTCAGCCCCCCTCGCCAACGTGTCCTTCAACACGACATCCAACGCCACCTCCCAGATGCCCCCTGACTCGTCCGAGCTTCCACAATCCGACGCTCCTTCTAGTCCCAGTCCGTCCCCTCAGACCGATCTCACCTCCGAAGCCACTTCCAGTCACCCCCCCACCACTGCCCAGACACCGCTGGACTCCACCACCAACTCCTCCGATCCTGTCACCGCAGGCCCGTCTCTGGAGCCCCAGTCTGACGTCGTCCTGTGGAACAGCACGGCTAACAGCACCGCGGACACACAAACGGAAGCTAGCCCCGTGGTGGAGCCCGACGACGCTAAGTAACAACCTCACACTTTTCCGCAGCAAGCCATTCCTGGTGTATGGGCCCTACACTCTGTCTGTCCAATCAGAGCAGGCCGAGTGAGGACACGTGAGGATGTTGAATGGACACGCTGGTTTCTTCAGCCTTCTCTCTCTAACCCTGTGTATCTCACCGTCTCCTCTGTACGTTGTGTCAGTGCTTTGCACCTGCAGCTTCACGCACCTGTGGTTTTAGAAATAGGGACAAATCCAACATACGCTTTAGATGGAAAGGTTTCAAGTCATTGTATAAAATCTGAGAACCGTCAGTCACAGAGATCATGTGTTTATATATTCAAACGTAGACTTCAGCTGTCCAGGGCCGTCCACAGTCATCGTGGGAGACGGGGACAGAACGAGGTTAACATAAAGTAGAGCATTTTTATTACGGGATTGTCTATTGTCCAGACACACAAGTACATACGTGTAAAACCCAACAATATTCTTAGGTAATAGTACATCGCTCTGCAAAAACTATTTCTACATGTACTGCAAAAACTGCTACGACAAAGTGCAAATAGAGTGTGAACGTTAGAAGTTTAGGTCATAAGGAATCATCTAAAGATCAATAAACCATCAATCTGAATTGTCACTGTGTTCTGGACTCCTCTGTTCCACTGTCTGTGTCCAAACCTCCGCCCTGGAATACACTTTTCAAAATAAAATACCACGCAGGTATTTTTTATTTAATTTTTTAGTTATTTCCATAAATAAATGAAAAAGAAATCAAAATAAAACTTATTTTAACTAACTTTATTTTGTGTGGCGTGCTACAAAAGCTGTTAGCTTGGTTTGCTACAAGAAGAGACTAATCCTCGTCCTGGTGATTACAATCGCCTGTCATAATATACGGAGTAATTTTGACTCTTTTAAATTAAATTAAATTATCAGTGTGACTGTGTATGTGATGAATTCGACCTCGGGAGCTGCCTCTTAAATTGAAGAGCACTTTTATTTATTCTTCCTGTGCTTCAACATGCAGTCATAGTTGGTTAGCTTGGTTTGCTACAAGAAGAGACGACGTTAGAAAAATGTTGTTTATTGGAATTAATTGTTTATTTTTTGTGATTGTTTTGAGTGTATTTTAAATCAAACATTTAATGGATTTAATGGACAATAATCACATTGTTGCCACTTGTTCCAGTATATTTTTTCACCCATCTTTTTTTTTTTTTTTAGAGAGTAAAGGATGCTTTTTGGTTCACAGGCTTCAGCTTGTTCTGCAGCTTCACACCAAACTTCTCCCAAAGAATCCGCTCCACTTCCTCTTCTGGTATGTCCTGCATGTCGATAAGATCTACTCCTTCCTCAGGTTTGAAGGTGACCTGGCTGTAGCTCAGGCCGACCAGGCCTCTGAATCCTGTCGGTGTTTGCAGGGAGCAGATTGATTTATTGGTGAAGAGTGAATCAGGATCTGTCTGAAGGCTGTGGTTGAACTCCAGGAAATGGTCGACCTGCCTGGGAGCCAAGGAGAAGCAGTAGATCTTTCCTGACGGCTTCTTGTCAATCAAGGGTGAATCAGAAAACTCTGCCGCGGTAACTTTCTTCCTGCTTGTCTTTTCCAGCACCCAGGTCTCCCCCTCCTCTACCAGACGAAAGACTGCTACAGGCTGAGGCTGCTCCTTCCCTGAGATGAGCTCCAGTGGCTCCAGGATTTGAGACGACATCCCGAAGCTCACATCCGCAATGTAAGCTCTTCCATCAATCACAACTTTGTTGATGAGATGATCTTCTGTCGCGGTGAAATCGTTGGTGTCTGTGTCGAAAACTCTGGCTCCTAACATTGTTACGTCGTAGCCCATTTCTCTCAGCACCCAGTTGAACAGACAGTTGTTTTCTAAGCAGCAACCGCCACGATTGCTTCTCACCTCCTTATCGAAAATAACCTGCAGGTCCAACGTGATTCTCTCACCACAGTGAATGCTGAGGTTTTCAAATGGGATCACCATGACATGCTGTCTGTGGATCTGCCTCAGTGTTGCCAGATCCGGTTTTGCATTTGAGCCTTGGAAACCAATTTTTGCAAAATATTCCTGCAAATTCATAATTTCTGTAAAAAAAAAAAAGAAAAAAAAGGAGGGAGGGGGTCGAAAAATGTCACTTTAAAACAAACTACACTTAAAGTATAAAAAAGAACAGGCAGAAACATTTAAAATACTTGGTTATAATTAATAATAAATGTCTGACTGAAGGACTGGGATATAAGTTGTGTTTTATTTCCTCTGCGGCAGATTCGATTTTCTTTAGTTACAGCTGCGTTTTTTTCCTTTAATAATGTCTTTGCCGAAATACGTACATACAAATTAAATGTAGTTTTTAGAATGTTGTAATAATTAATATTTGGCTCACAATTTTTTAAACCCGGCGATACTAAATATTTTGTTTGAAGGTTGTATTTATTTGTTAAATCGGTTGCTTGGTATCCAAGGTACTTTACCTGGTCTCAAATAAGAGATGTGATTGGACGGTGGGAGCGATTTTTATTTACGGAAGTAACGTTGTAGTTGTACGTCGATAGCCAAACGAACGCACTACAACATATGTTATATATGGGCTAAATCACTCCCTTCTCCCGATCCCCCTTCATAGCAGCAAATCTGAGGCAAACACACAAACGTAACGTTCGTTATAAACTGTGTGTAACCGTTGAGTTTGTCGATGTTGGCCGTGTCCGGTTCCGGGGCTTTTATTTTTGATGGAAAAGCGGAAGTAGTTGTGACGCGCAGGCGACTGCGTTTGTGTGTTCAGTGGCCAGTTAAGTTCACTAACCTTCCTCATCCACAAAATATTTAACCTTTTGATATATTTTCTTTGTCTACACATCTACAACTGACTAAAGTTGTAATAATTCGCCGCCATTTACGGATTGACTCTACTGACTCGTTTGTTAACTAGCGAATTACTAAAACTTCCGTCCAACTACTCCAGTCTGTTTATATGATTTTAGTTTCAACCGATATTCAGTGTCAGAATAAGAATCCGTTGTTACTGCCATTTCGTCAATAATTGTTTGTTATATTAACGTGTTTCTCCTCGCAGTGAAACTGTCGTGACGTTTACGTCAATTTCTAAAACTACAGTTTGCCTCAGCTGCATTAAAACAAAATCCTGCAGGGCTGTTCCTACAACTTCCTAAAACTCAACAAACCGACATAAACGCCCAGGTAATTTACCAAATGTTAAGCTACTAAGTTACTTACCAAATGCTAAGTTACTAGGTTATTTACCAAATGCTAAGCTAAATTTACTTTTGGAGACTTTGGGGGAGACGGAGAATCCAGTCCGGGTGAGTTTCTAATGCTTTGTGTTGTAAACAGGAAGTATCAACTCAGCAAATAGCATGTAGGTATATGTAGATATAATGTAGATATACTGTTAGTTTACACAACTAACAGTACCTGTTAGACAAGAAGAACCGCGAATCCCAGTTTTATGGTATGTCTCAATGTCTCAAAACTCTGGATTTGTGGATTGAATCCCAGTTTTATGGTAAATAATAAAAGGTTTAATCGTGACTCGAACAAATGTCTCAAAACTCTGGATTTGTGGATGAAAAGAACTTGGACTCGTAGTTGGATTTGTCAGTTTTAATCTCATCTGTTGTCATACATGAATGCTGGTCTGAAACGTCCAGTTCATCAATATACCATTCAATTTCAGTCCTTTATCGACGTAGTTACCAGGTAGATTTGTGACTGTTATTTCCCAAAATTAAAACATAATTGGAAATTAGGGATGCCCGATAATATCGGAAGTCATGAACTGCATTTTTCAATCAAAAACAAAACAGAATTCTCGCCGTTAGATACATGAAGTCACCAGAAGTCACCAGATGGCGCCAGATGTCGTTTTTGTTTAGTAGTGACGTATTGTATATGAGCAAAAATGTGAGGCAAAACTACACTTTTCACAAACATAAATATTGTAAAAAATGGAATGGTAGATTCAGACCAAGGCTGCATTTATAAAAATGTTTTTGTCAATTCGCACATTTTTGATAACAGTCTAATCAGACCTGTAAGATATTCCAGAAATAATTTTTCTTTGGTTGTAGAAGTTACATTCGTTTCTTTTGCTCATTTATAACGACGAAACCAGTACAACCACCGAACAGAGGGAAATGACGTCATTAACTAAATTAAGGGAAGGAGGGAAATGACGTCATTAACTAAATTACAAGAGAAAACTAGTAGCAGCGTGAAACAAAGTAAAAGTAATATGACATGAAACTTTATCCTTAATATACTTGTAATGAATTGTACAAGTTGGCATCCGAACCCTATTTCCAGAAAAGCTGGCAAACTTCCTCAAAATGCAACAAGACTTGAATTTTCAGTGACAAATTATTTGGATTTGTCAAATAAAAACAAACAATTTCTCCAACACAATCCAAAATGTTGAGGTGGAGAAGGAATGATCCTAGAAGTAACATCCGATGTGGTATAAAAGGAGCATCTGCCAAAGGTTCGAGTGATTCAGCAACTGGTGGAGATTTATTGCATTTTAGGAAGATTTCCGAGTTTTCTTGGGTTTTTACATTCACGTATTGTTAACAGTAACAAGTTCTTCTTCTGTGTCATTTCATGCAGTAACTGATCCTCCATGCTGCGGTGCTGACGTCACCTGTGACACCAGTCTGATGATTCGTTCACCTCTACATTCTGTGGTTATGGCTATGGTCATAGTTTTAAGAGAACAAATGTTCCCGGCGCCCCCTGCTGACAGACTTGAGCACTCATAAGCGATGGTGAGAATAAAAAGGGATTTTTTTTTTCCTCAGATGTTTGACTTAGGTATAAAACTTCCGTTTTCCTACACAGAGATCTGACACTGATCTAAAGTCTTATTAAAAGTTCTGTAGTTTAGTAAACAACTTCATAAGTTTTTTTTCCTCTGAAAGAAAAAAAAGAGACATTTTTCAAGTTTGTACTTCAAACAATACGAAGTTAAAGTGATGAGACTTTTTAAAAGTAACTCTTATTTGTGCAATGTAGGCTTTTTTTTTCTTTTACAAAATGTTAGCGTCCTTCCTCTGTAAGAGTGTGACTCCTCTGCTGCTTTTATGCACAGTGGATGACGTGCACTTTTCTCTCCTGAAAACTTTCTAATTGAAGTAAAATCCTATGTCTAGAGAAGTACTTGTGTATCTGTGTACACACACACACACGAAACATACCGAGCCTCCAGGCCTGTTTTTACCTACACATTTTTATTTTTCCTAGAATCGTCTGTGACTTCTGTCACTCGTAGCAGCGAGACGCTCTCACTTGGAAGGAACCGCCTTTTTGGCAACGCTCGTTCTCCTGCCTCCTCCTCCTGCTGCTCCTCCTCCTCCTCCATGCCAAAGGTGACCAGGGATGGTGAAGGCATCAACAGACATACCCATGGTTTTTGAGGGAATGGCGCTAAACTGCTTCCTGTCTGAGCTGTATTTATAGATGGACTCCACCTGGGTGGAGCTGACCGTCCTCGGACCCACACCCGCCAGTCGGACCAGTTCCTGTGAGTCCAGGTTCATGGTGTAAACGCCCCTGAACTGGCAGCTGGAGTCACGGAAAAGGATGAGAAAGTGGTTGGCGGGACTTTTCTCCATCTCCTGAGGTGAGCAGAGTGGGAATAAGAGAGAAAAGACGGCTTTAACCTCCGAACAACGCTACAAAATGTTAGAGTTGACCTTTTTTACATTGGGTTTTTGTTAATAATTACTACAGAAACTGAGCATGTATTTTTGTAAATCCATGATATCATATTATGCCAAATACCACAGTGCTAAAATTACTGCACCTCCACTATCTTGGTCTTTTGTGCCTCGTTAACTTTTCCAGCTAAACAGCAGTGTGACAGCGCGTTATGGATGATGAATTTGTTGGATTTGAAACTGGGTTCTTTGAAGAGCTTCGGACCTGAGAACACGTAGAGAATAGTACATAGTACAATAGCCAGTAATTTTTTTTATAGCATGGAAATAGTGTACCTAGTTGCAGTACTTTTACAGTACCTGTGTATTCTTGGGCTGATGAGGAACCATTACAGGCCGCCTCAGAGTCCTTTTCTAGATTCTGATTGGCCAGTTTGTTTGGTGTCACACATCCTGAGGGTGATTCAGGGCGGCTGCTGGAGTAAAAAAATAAAAGCAGAAAAAAATGTTTAAAATGTCAGTATCAAAATGACATAATTCTACCTTCATTACTGACAACTGTTAGCAAGATGTGAAACGTACCTCCGGCCTTTCTTGCCGGAGTCACGTCCGTTGTTTCCTGACTCGTCTCTTGCAGCCAAGTTGACGGAGGAGTGCGAATACTCTTTGGTCAACTTCGCGCCTAAAAAGAAAAAACATAAAAGCGGTATTTCAGTTCAACTCTAGACAGAAGTAAAATTTATGACGTACTTTGTCAGGGATTCAATCCACTCTTTAATTTACCAATAATTCCTTTGGCCGGACTCAAAGACAACTTTGTTTCCTCCCTGGTCATGCTGCGAGGCCGAGCGCGGCTCTTCTTAGCGGGAGATCGTCCCTGACTGGGGGCTTTCTGCCGCAGTACTTTGTCGAAGTCTTCCATGACCCTGAGCTGCTGTCGCCGCGCGTACTCCCCTCGTGTGAAATCATCTCGGCGGGCTGGAGTAGCAGGAGGAGTGGGGGAAGGAGAGGTGGTGGCTGCAGGTGGCGTACGTGGCGGCGACGCTGCGTTTCTGTCTAATAACGTTGACCTGAAAAAGTCAACATGTCAGGCTATAACTGCAATGCTGCGTCTAACTGGGCTCAGAATATTATCACATGAGTACGCTGCTGAGTAAACCTGCAGTTTAATTGAGATGAATGTCTACAGGGACTTTGGTCGGAAGTCTGAACGTTTGTTTTCACCTGTTTTCTCTTTCCTGTTCGTTCCACTGCCTCCTCTTCCTCAGCTCCTCTGCCCTCCTCTGCTGTCTCTCCAACAGGAGCGCGCGACGCTGCGCCATCTCCTCCTCATTATGGAGTTCATCCTAAAATCAAAGTAGCGTAAACTCATAAACCGCAGCGATTGTTGACACATTTTTTAAAAACTCCTCGTTGACCTTCCTCACCTTAAAGAAGAATCCGATCCCTCCCCTGGTTCCCTGCTCAGCCAGCTCTGCGTTTGGTTCCGATGGTTCTGTCTGACTCTTGGGTTCCCTATGTTCTTCGGGTGATTCTGGTGATTTTGGGTTTACTGCTTCATGATCCGGCTGCTCCAGAGGTTCAAAAAGTTCTGGGACGAGCCTCGCCCCAGGTTCTGCCGCAGATTCTGTGTGATCACTCATGGAGTCAGAGGAAAACTCATGACCTTCATCAGTCGGTACATCACTTCCTCCCTCTGGTCCAATCAGAGAGGACAGCGACGCCTCCATCTGGTTGCAGCTCTTTCTCGTGCCTCCACCTCCCGTGCTGTAGGCAGCAGAGATGGAGAAAGTCTCGCTCTCAAACGAACACTCTGACGGTGCACCGGAGCTGCTGCCCCCGGCCCGAGAACCCCCGTGTCTGGCCACTGCAGAGACGGGCAGTCCTCCAACGGCCTCCGCCTCCTCCTCCTGCTCCAGCTCCAGGCTGAACTGTGTGGGTGTCTCACTGGAACCTGTCTCTGATGTGCTTTCATCAGGTTGAGGAGGACGTTGAGGGGAGTCCTGAGGGATCCGGGGACCACCGATATGGAAAGAGGAGGAGGTCTGGACTTGACACTTGCTGGGTGACGCGCGGCGTAAGTGCTGGAGGGTGTCCACGGTCTGGGTCGGCACCAAGACGCGGGTGGACGTGGGGACCTTGAGATCAGAAGGTCGTGGATGGAGTCGCTGATTCTGTTGGCGCTGATGGTGTTTGGGGCTTCTGGGCGATGAGGAGGCGGCGTGAATCTTTGTGCGTGGAGCAGGGCACGAGGAGGAGATGGTGGATTTTGGAGAGGTGGATAAGGAGAGAACATTGGATCGTCTAGAAGGGGAAGAAGAAGTGGGGAGATGTGGAGCAGCGGGGATCACCCAGGCTTTAGTGGAGCTCCTCGTCGGAGCCTTGGTTGGGGTTCTTGGTGGCGTCTTTGTTGGCGTGTGCGGAGGAGTTTGAGGAGGCGTTTTAACGTTACTCCTCTGTTTGGGTTTCAGAGTCGTCTTGTGTGAATTTCTGGGTCTCTGGTTTCCCAGTAGCTGCTGTTGCTGTTCTGTGAGTTTCTGCATGTCTCTCTGCAGTGACTGCAGGGCTTCGCCCAGTTTCTGCACCACTTCGTTGTAGTCCTCCAGGACGGACTCGCCTGGTTTCTCCTTCTCTGGCTCTTTTTTACTGTCGATAGAGAACGTGACCTGCTTTTCCAACCGAGGAGGATTAGAAACATTTGTTTTTTCACTCTCTTTGTCGTCAGCTTTTCCGTCATCCTTTACCTCTTTCACTTCCTTCTCCTCCTCCTGCTTCAGTTGCTCCTCCATGCGGGTGAGGCGCTCCTCCAGGGTGAGATTGTCATCCTCTGCTCCATTTCCTCCTCCTCCTCCTCCTTTCTCTCGTTTCAGCTGAAGGAACGCCGTCTTCCCCAGCCTCTGCCTGTGTTTGGCAAATATGGCTTCAATTCGCCTTTTTTGGGCTTCGATGCTTTTTCGTTTTTCCTCCAGACGAGCTCCCAACTCCCAGGCCTCAGGCCCTGGTTCTGGACCGGTGGGACCCGGTGCCTTCACAGGGGTTGAGGGTGTGTGTGGCGTCCCTGGGGTTGTTGGTGTTGGAGCTGAGAGGGATTCCTCTCCAGGAGTGGCAGGCTGTCTCCTTCTATTGTCACGTCGTTCAGCAAAGCTGGTCATTCTTGTACTGTTGTTGGCGCTGTTGTTCCCATGGTGACCACTACTGGGTCGAATGTTTCCAGGAGCGTTCCTCGGGGCATCATCTGACGTGTCGGAGGAATCAACGCTGCCGTCTCGGAGAACGGAATCATCATCACGTGACATATCAGAGCGCCGGCCTGATCTCTCGCTCCTCCCTCCTCTTCCTTGCCTTTCATTTCCACCCACTTCTCCACCTACAGGTCGGTAGAGAACTCCCGACCGAGAGGGAGCGGAGCTGCTAAGTTGGGAGCTATCTTCCTCCGGACAGTGCAGGAAGAAGCCAGCGGGGGCTCCCTCTGGGCATAACCTCGGCTCGGGCCTTCCTCCCCCCAGCCCTCTGCCTCCCTTCTCTGGTATCCTTTTGCCGTTGGGAGCGTGAACCACCTGTAGCGCCTCCTCAATAGTTGGCAGTTCTCCCAATGGCGCCGTGTGCGCATAGGGCCCCCAGGACGACCGCTGGGACGGAGCTGAGCTGCTAACAAGGTGGCTGAGGTCCTCCGGTGGGGTGTACGGGACACGGGCCATCCCTGATGATGTCATCGACGAGGTGATGGCAGGGACGCCGGTGGGGAGGTTGTCAGTGCTGACGGAGCGAAAGACAGAATCTATTGGATTTCCCATGACAATGTCAACATCACTGTCCAGGCCAAATGGGATGCTGAAAGTCACTGCTGACAGTGGACGACTGCAGAGAGATGAGTGACGGTGAACGCATGGAGCGACAAATGGAGCGTGGGCGACAGAATGGAGAAGCAGAGACCACAGAAGCCAAAATAAGAAGATAAGAAATCAATATAAAAAACGTGAATGCAGCACATTTACTGTCAAAGAATAAGAACAACCAGCTCCGCAGGACATTTACCTGATTTGCTTCTTTGTCCAGCTTTTGTTTTCTGAAACTGCAGATTTGAGTTGATTAGCGAGACGGGACATTTACAGATTTGTTAGAAAGAAGAAAAAAAAAAGTCTTACCCGGTGACACTGACGAGAGGGGCACAAAAGGTTGTTTGAAAATAAAAGATGGGGAACCACTGAAACAGACAGAAATCCAGTCAGAAACATAACAGACGACTGGACTCTAGTTT
Organism: Cynoglossus semilaevis; assembly: GCF_000523025.1. NCBI lineage: Eukaryota > Metazoa > Chordata > Actinopteri > Pleuronectiformes > Cynoglossidae > Cynoglossus > Cynoglossus semilaevis. The sequence goes on along the minus strand of NC_024315.1, from coordinate 1,200,230 downwards.
ATATATATATGTAGTCATAACATTTTCATAAATGTTTCTGCAATTGATTATTATTGATATAAGTTACAAATATTGTTCGTTGCGGAGTTTTAAGGCTCTGGTGATTTACTTTGATTCTTATCTGCGTTGATGACCTCACAGTGTCATTGATTTGTTTTGTTAGTTGTATTTGTTTGTGGGTGCTGTGGTACCTGTTGCTGTTCCCACTGACAGGACTGGTGCAGTCCAGCAGCTCTGAGACATCTGGAAGACAGACACACAGTTGTCGCCACCTCTCAGACTAACGGCTGATGTTGTGTATGTGTCAGTGTCACAGACCTGTGAGGTCCACGGGTTGTAGGGGCTGCACAAACTCCGGCTTCCTGATCTCAAACCACTCCAGGAGTTCTGCCATGAAACTCATGATGTTCAGCTGCAGGAAAAACAAAGTCACACATTTTACCCGACGGAATATAATTTATATTTGTTTTTTGTTTTGCTAAGGATATTGTGGCTTTTTAGGTGCTTCAGTAACAGCCAACGTACTGACACACACTCCACACTGAACTTACATGAAGAAGTGGGGGAGCGTAGAGCAAGTCCTCCACAGCTAGAGGGCAGCAGCTCTGTAGTCTGCTCTCACAGAAATCTTTAATCAGCTGGAGGTTGTAAAGACTGTCAGCCACCGACATGGTGTCCTTCAGACACACATCTAAGAGCGGGGGGGTTGGGGGGGTGGGAGGGCAGAGAGAGAATGGAAACATATATTTATACAAACAGATTTATTTTCAGTTGTTTCTCTCGTCTCCGGTCGTCGTCAGTCTGTCATCTGACGTCTTTCCTGTGCCGCACGTGCGTTAGTGCCTGTGTTCATGTGTACACGTACCCTCCAGGGGCAGCAAGCTGGGGCAGTAGAAGTGCAGCACAGCAGCTACCGCACAGCCATTAGAGAGATCTTTAACCGCAGAAACCAGGGGGAAAGTGGGCGTCAGCTTCGACTGCACTTTGTCTTTCCTGTAGCGAATCTGAAAAAGAAAGAAAGGAAGAGGAAGATAAAAAGACGGAAAGAGGGTAAAAATATAAGACGCATGGAAGAACAATGTACAAGTAAGAAAAATGTATGTGATTTAGGAATTACGATCAGTAAACCCTAGTTAGGATGAGGGTCAGACCAAGGGTTGGGGTGAGGGAGGTTAGGGTTAGATCAGCATCAGGGTTAGGTATTAGGTTGTGGTTTCTTATCAACAGGAACTTAAAAGTTGACGTACCAAAAATGGACATAGCTAAGTATTTTAAGGCAAATTAGTGCATTGTTAGTCATTTTTGAGAAACTTTTTTTTCCGGAGATTTCTTCAGGAAATTATTGGTATAGGATGTAACTGTGATCAAAAGTTGACGTACTAAAAAAGTATATTTTTTCTTAACTTTAATCACAGAAATGGACATAGATAAGTATTT
>NC_024315.1:1197445-1198693 GCF_000523025.1 Cynoglossus semilaevis | reverse complement strand
CTAAAACATGCTGCCAAGTGATTATTCACGTCCAGTTTCCTAACAGAACTATAAGTACAGTATATTACTGTTGATCAAAGGTCAAACATCCAATTTTTTCTGAATTTTAAGCAATAAAAAGTCTAAACCTGCATGCTTTAAGGCAAATTAGTGAATTTTTATTGGTTCTGGGGAGCATTTTATTTTTCACGACTTTTTCAGGAAATAATTAGTATAATATGCTACTTTTTGGATCATCTTTAAGTTCTTCAGATACGATAATTTCTGGCAACGATCATCCACCTGGGTAAACTGGTTTTGGCTCACAAACTTGCATTTCATCATTTTTGGGACTAGGGTTACAGTTATGGTTTGTATCCTGACTGGTCATTTGGTCCCTTTGTTCATCATAACGTGGAAGGATGTAGGTGAGACAAAGAGCGTGGTGTTATACGTTACCACTGGTGGTTTATTCCCCGACTCCTTCAAACAAAAAGCGATAGCATGCTGGAATGAGGGATGGCAGAGAGAGGGAAACAAGCATAAATGACAAGGGGGCCGATCATCACGGATAACGTGGCCACACCTACAAAGTCACATGGCACTGCTCAAGAAGAGAGGGATGAAAGAGAGGAAGAGGAGGAGGAGGAGGGGGAGGAGGAGGAGGAGGAGCAGGGTGGGACAATATTCAACGTCGATGCCTCGGACCCTTCATGTCAGGTCGGCTACTTGGAAAATGGAAATTATTTTCATCTCTCCACAATGACTTCATGTCGCCGTCCACCGCCACGTTACAGTTTCAGTGATTTATAAAATAAACAATTCACGTTGGTGAAGTTGAACCTTTGAAGCCAATGGAAAAAAATCTAACAACCACCATCATTTAAACATTGTTTTTTTTACTGACATCACTTTTTCGTATTGTCCCACGCCTACAGCAGAGGGGGGGGACAGATAGTAGGGGTGGGGGCACGGGAGGAAACTGACCTTCTCCTCCCTCCTCTCTAACATCTCCTCCTCCACCTTAGCTCTGATATTCTGGTCAGTTTGGAACCGTGTTCAATTTATTATTTATCTATGTTTAATTTATTTATGAATGACAATCAAGTGTGTGTGTGTGTGTGTGTGTGTGTGTGTGTGTGTGTGTGGCTTTCAATCAGTTCTGTTTTGCTCAGTTGATGATAATAATAGTATAACATGGAATACAGTCGGCCAATGATGTACTTTTTAAAACCTGAATAATATACATACATATATATGTATGTATAT
>NC_024315.1:1177045-1197087 GCF_000523025.1 Cynoglossus semilaevis | reverse complement strand
TGTGTGTGTGTGTGTGTGTGTTATGTGTGTTGAACACTGTCAGATACGTCCTAAAACCCCCACCCCTCCCTGACAGATTGTTTACATTGGACACAATATGTCAACAAACACACACACACACACACGTAGAAAAAGGACGTCCAGGAGGAGGAGAAGAAGAAAAGGACACTTACGGGGACTAGTTTCCAGTACCAGCGGTTGGACTGACACTGTACAACAGAGACGGAGCAGGCACCGTTCAAGGTTCGACACTCAACTCCATCAAACCGTCTTCCTTCTTCCAGTCGGTCTCGTGACTGTTGTAGACCGACACACACACACACACACACACACACACACACACGTGCGTGCTGGGGCAGAACAATTGATCCGACCCACTTACAGTGGGCAGCCATAGCCATTAGCACGTGCGTCACTGACCAATCACTGACCAATCACTGACCGGAACAGATCGGTGAATTAGAACTTCACACGGTCGCAGTAACATTCCTCCACAGACCGAGTCGAACCAGGGCTAATGGATTACAGACCATCATGCACTTGGGTCAACACTGCGTCCTTCACTGGACACTGATCATTTACAATCAATGTGTTGACGGTGATAAAGCGTCGGCTCAGGTCACGTCAGTGGTTCACAACCGTGTTTTGACCTCAGAGACATTTTAGTGGCTGTCGCCGGTGCAACGGTTAGTTGTAAAAATATTTTTATTTGTAATTCCTTCGCCAATTATTTTTTTACATTTCAGGCGACCCCATTTGAAGGCGAGGTGACCCCCATGTGGGGTCACGACCCCACGGTTGAACAACACCAGGTTGACTTTTAGGTGAGGTTAAAAGGCTAATGGACTGTGGAAGACGGTTTGAGTGAGTTACAAGTTTAGATTAGATTTAAATAAAACGACAATAATGGAGCAGCGCAGCCCGCCTGTAGGGGGAGTCGACGGTTTCTGTTGTTGGTCGTCTGTAAACATTTAAGAGGAATCAGTTTAGACTGTTTGGTTTTTTTTTTTTTAAATGTCCTGATCTGGAGCGAAGCCTGAACCTAATGTGTTCAAACCTGAGGCTCCGGTTAAAGTTAGTAGCAGGTGAAGAGAGGTCAAGGTCAGGGGTCAGAGGTCAGGCAGTTAGGCATCAACAGGCGATGATTAGGGTAAAATGACACGTTGATCTGTACGAATGAATATAAGGTGTGTGTGTGTGTGTGTGTGTGTTACCGTGTCCTTCACAGACTGCAGGTCTGTACAGGTCTGTGACCTCGGCGGCTCCTCGTCTTCTGTGCACTCTCTCAGCCTCTGGTTCAGCTGCGAACACAGGACGAAGTCAGGAAACGTCAACTCCTGTTAATACTGTAATAATTCCTCATCTGTGGTCGGAGCATTCTTTAGGCATTTGGCAGTTAGGGGGCGCCAAACATTAATTTCCCACAGTCCAAAAACAAACATATGAAGTTCATTTGACATCATTTCCTTGTGATGACTGACTGATTGACCGACTGACTGACTGACGGACTCACTGACTGACTGACTGACCGAATGACTGACTCACTGACTGTCTGTCTGTCTGACTGACTGACTGACTGACTCACTGACTGACCGACCGACCGACCGACCGACTGACTGAGTGAGGGTCGCACCAGGTTGACCCAGAAGAGCAGAGCGTTCTCCCACGGAGCGCCAACGCCCATGTGCTCGGCCTCCGCCGCCATCTTCACCTGCTCCACCGTCTCTTTAGCGGACAGTGACATCAGAGAGTCGATCAGGGCCACATGGGATTTCTGGACAGACCGGGAAGAGTGACATCATCAGACCGCCGGGTTCAAACAACAACACATCCAACAGCAGAAGAAGAACAGGAAGTTACCGTCTTGATGGGGACTCTGCTCAGGTCCTCCTCGGTCACATCCACGTCCTGGACCTTTGGGGACAGGCCCTTCTTGGTGAGGTACTGCAGCAGGGCGGAGCTGTCGGAGGGAGAAGCCTGGGATCCTGAGGCGCGGTGAGTCTGGACCAGCAGAGACTGAACTCGACAGTAGATCTCTGAAGACAGCAGCAGCTTGGAGACGCCGGGTTTGAGGTGTTCCTGGCCATGCTGGTCCTTGTAGACCGGGTCCAGAAACTCCACGGGGACGTTTTCTGAGGACAGAGACGGAAGACAAATCAACTCTTCTGACTGTGAAGTTCTACCACTGGACGTTACGTTGTCAACGTTACCAAAAAAAAGTCACCACATCCTCCGCCCTGTGAGAGAAGATAACTTTCCTCTCCAGCAGGTGGCAGCACTCTACATTTGCTATTCAAACTAAACTTGTAAAAAAACCTGCAGCTGTAGTTTTGAACTCGGTGATTAAAATGTTTAGAGACGAACTTGACCTTGAGTGACCTGAGCAGCTGTGCCTGTGCACTGGTCACCGCTGGTACAACCACACCAGCGGTGACTGATGGACCAGGAGCAGAGTCTGAGTCCATCAGACAGAGGGCGACTTCAGCCTGGAGCCGGAGGTCACACTGAGCGAGAGAACAAATCTGGGACGAGGGAACATTAAGGACAGAATGATTTACCCGTCGTGTGTGTGTGTGTGTGTGTGTGTGTCCACACGACCCTGACCCTGTTCTAACTGGGCCGGAACACAGTTCTGTTCAGTTCAGTTCACCTCAGGATGATTCAGATGATCGGAGAAAAGAAAAGAAAAATTTACAGAAAACAGTAAAACAGGAGTTAAAATAAAAAAATAAAAATATTTAAAGTAGAACACTGTGTTCTGACGGAACAATCTATTTAAACTGCCAGAGGAATGACCCCCCCTGGACCCCCCCAAAACACACACACACACACACCGACTGCAGTGATTCACACCCTGAGGTTGAACCACTGACTCTGGGGGGGGGGGGGGTGTCACTACAGTGGGCCTGGTCACGGTTGGTCTCACTGTCCCACACAGAGACCAGACTGCAGAACCAGACCCACGCAGCTTCATCTAATCTGGATTATCAGAAACAGAAAAAAAAAAATCACACACACGGCAAAAAAAAGTCAAGGATTCAAGAAAAACAACCAATCATTATAAAAACACAACAGTTCCTGAGGTGAACTGAACAAACAAAACAAAGATCTCACAGAGACACAGGTGAGTGTGATCACGGTGATTGACTCCAGCAGAGACAGGAACAGGAAACAGACAGACCTGACGTCATCGTCATCATCATCGTCGTCATCATTCAGACGTTTGTTTACATGTTTCATCTTTTTTTTTCTTCAAGTTCAACGTATTTACTCTCTGTCTCAAATCGAAGTAAATTTCACACAATCTCATAATATAACAGTAGAATCCGAGCCTGACAGTCACCGCCTCTGGGCTCAGAGATCCACACGACTCAGGTCACATGACAAAACAAACACGACAACAAGGTAAAACACCGATGGTTATAACGGCACAAGCTGAGAGAGTTTACAACTGCAGACGCTGTGACGTCAGCGTGTCACTCCACAGAACCTGAACCGTGACCGTGATGACGTCACGACCGTGACCACGCGCTGCTGTGGCTGAAATTACAGAAACAGACGAAAGAGAAAGAGAGAGAGAGAGAGAGAGAGAGAGAGCGTACACACAGCTGAGCGTCCAGTCGGTGATTAGGATTTATTAGATGGATCAATAACCTCATATATGTAGAGAGAGATCCATATATATATACATATATTTATATAAAACATATGTGAAATAAAACATGAATATACTGTATATAAATCAGTGGAATGTGAGTCCAAAAATGCGACCAAACATTGTAGAGAAGTAGCTACGAGACAAACGTTGTCATTGGTCGATCACTGACAGTGACATCATCATCATCATGACAGCTGATCTGATGGACGATCTTTGTCAGGAAATGTCTCGTCAACATGGACAGTAACGACTCAAAACTAAACTTTGAACCATTGTCTTTGTTTTTATCCACATTAATAAATAACAACAAATAAAAACAAAAACACAGACACGAGTCAGTGTCTTTGTCTGTGCTCCAGGGTTGTTGTTATTATTACCCATAAAACTGCAGTGTTATCAGTGTGATTCAATGTTCCTGCTGTTAATGCTAATCCTTTTTTTTTGGCAGGGAACCCCCTCCCCCGCCCCCCACAGGCCGGAGGTGTAACAGCATCTGACGATGATGCTGAGGCTGATGCTCTGGACCAACATGCATGCGTAACACTGACATAAATATGATGCAGCACCGACCCATTAACAGCCAGACAGGTGCACCCCGGGGGGGGGGGGGGGGGGGGGGGGGGCAGGAGGGAGCATCAGGGACACCACCAGCAGCAGCAGCAGCAGCAGCAGCGTGGTGGTGAGGTGAGGGTGGAGGATGGCGGTGCTGATGTTGGGGGAGGAGGGAGGAGGGAGGATGCTGCTACGACATGAACGTCGTTTCCTTTATTTAAGGCCTTGGTGTCCAAACTGTGGACTGCGTCTCCGCCCGAGAGGACAAACGATGGAGCGCCCCACCCATCACCCACTGATGTGAGGAGAAGAGAAAGCAGTCTGTACCTGCAGAACCGAACCACTTCGACAACAGCCACCGGACACTGGCGCAGGTCTTGGCCCGGTCAAAGTCGTACTGGTCCAGCGGTTTGATCTCCGGCACCGAGGAGCTCCTCGTCGAGCTGGGGGAGTCGACCATGACCGCGCTGTGGCGCACGGAGAGCGCGGAGGCAGCGGCAGCAGCACCGGGGAAATGTGACGAGGAGGAGGAAGAGAAGGAGGGGGAGGAGGGATGGAGGGGGCGGGACCCTGTGACGCAGAGCCGGGCATAAAATTTTAATGATGACATCGGTGAAAGGAATTAGAATCAGAGTTAGACCATGTAAAATATATATGAAAATATAAACAGATATAAATGACATGAAGTCAAAGTCAACAGTCATAACATTTAGGACAAACAAAAATCATGTGAAACTGTGATCTTTTAAATCCAAAGCAGTTCTTTACATTTTTATAAGTAAATGTACTTACCCAGTAGATGGCAGTAATGCAACTAAAATGTGTGGCCTGTGATACAGAAGTCAGGTGAGGGATCAAATCTCAGAACCTTAACGTTTTTCAGTTGGTGCAGCGAACTCTGTTTCTGTTTTAATAAAAAAAATAAAAAATTTTTTAACTGTACTCCTGTCTGAACTTCACACCAACTGAACTCTTTACTTACTTTACTCTGATTTTATGTCACAACTGTGAAATCTGGCTTTTACCACAAGATGGTAGCATCGAGTAAGATCCTAAATACTCAGCCATTGATACTCTGTTAAGTTGGAAATATTTAGGGTGAAGAACAGAAAGTTAAAAAAATAAAATAAAATAAAAATCTGTTTTTAAAACCATAAAAAATTTCTCGTCATGTCCGGAGAATATTTACATTAAAAAAAAAAAAAGAAAAACCAGGAGGATCAGATGATGTCATCAGTGAAACTCGGAGAATGTGACCGAACTGGTTCGTCAGATTAAGCAGTCCATGATGAACCGGAGCAGAACCTGCTGCTGTCAGTGTCTCCTCAGAGCAGAGCAGAGGAGGAGGTGAACTGTTGTTGAAGTGAACGGAGGAGAGAGAGTTTTCAACAACTGTGACTGTGACTGTGGACAGGACTGAAGGAGGGAGGTCAGTGTGTGTGTCTGTGTCTGTGTGTGTGTGTGTGTCGTCCTCCTGTATTTATATTATATTATTTAAACACACTGTTTCCACTGAACTTGTCATTTACCTTCGTTTGGAATGACGTGAAAATTCAAAATGTGTGTTTGTAACTGATCGTTGTTTTTGACATTTTTTGATTCTTTAAATTTAAATTACATTAGAAATCAAATATAATTAAACACGTGGTCATTTCTCCTGCAGGACGATGGGCGGAGCTCCTTCCAAAAAGAGCTTTTTCTTGAAAAAAAAGAAGAAGACACCACTGAAAAGAGCCTGGAGTGACCTGAAGGGGGCGCTATCCAACAAGAAACGCAAGAAGGGAACCGTTTTGGATAAAATGAACTTGAACAACCTGAAAAAGGGGAAGGGTCCCCACAGGAGGGGGTCACTGTCAGGAGCCAAGAAAAGGTTTTCTTTTGATAACATGAAGAAGAAACTGATCCGCTCTGATTCGCCAGGAAGGAAGGAGAAAGAGGAGAAGGGAACGAAGGAGAAGGAGTGGAGGGGAACGAAGATAAACAGATAAAAGAGGAAAAGATTTTCTCCAAATCCTAAAAAAAAAAAAACAGTATTCAACCAAAGGTTTGTTCCGTCTTCTGGAGAAACCGCAGAACCACTGGACGGTGTAAACAAAAGGTCAAAGGTGAAACTACAGGCGGTCATGAGCTCGATGTGTCGGCCAGGGTCAAAAGGTCATAACAGAAAAGTCATTAATCCAATAGGAAGACAATAAAAATAAAAATAATTTAAAAAAAAAAAGCAGATGAACGACGGAATTTCAAACTTTTTAATGATGTCACTGAGCCGAGGTTATGCAGCGTCGACCGTGTCACACAGTTAGCATACGAGCGACATCGCGACCACAGATATTCTGCACTGAACGCAGACGTGACATTCAAAAGCTGCAACATGCTAAACCAAACCCACAGCTTTACATCACTGTGGGGTATTTGAGTAAAGCCGGGGTAACCAGGTTTCCTGTGGAGCTGAAGCCCTCAGACCGTGTTTCATATTAACTTCACCGCTGCATGTGGGTCGGCCAATAGGAAGAGCCGGTTTTCTACAACATCCTGTGACTAATCAACCTTCTTAAGTCTAATGTTAGAGGATTAGTTTCAATTCTTTCTTTTTTTTTCCAGCCCAACACGAATAGTAAACACTATCTGTGTTTACTATGTTTCTGAAGGCTGTAAATACTCATTTTTCACATATTTTTACTCTTGACACGCTCTGGTCAAACTAGATCTAGAATGAAGGCTAAAAACAATGGCTAAAAGAAATTGTGTAAAACGTTTTGAAAAAGCCCACGATGAAAGTCTGCCTACCCCGGCTTTGGACTCAATTTAAATAAAATATTTTTTTGGTAAAACCTCCGTTTTTTACAGTTGTTAAGTGCAATATAATGATGAACTGTACATTAAGAACAAGGAGTTAAATAAAGATTTACATCAAAAAGCCACCGGGGACAGTATTGGTGTCATTTTAGCTCAAGGACACGGGGGGGGCGCTCTACATGACGCAAACACACACAACGTTAACAGCCCAGGATTTCACGAAGTTCAGGTTCAAGTTACTTTCAAGTCAGTTTGAAAGTTAAAGTTAAAGACAATAAACGACAATAAACGACAATAATCGACAATAAACGACAATAAACGACATGTTGCATCATCGTGAGCTCACTGACAGACTGGGCATCTGTTCAAAACGGGTTTAGCGAACTTAAAAATAAAGGTAAAATCCAACTAACTAAATACATATATAAACATATATACATATATATGGACACACATATATACATATATATGTGAATATATATATAGTTGTTTAAATCTTTAAAGGACTAACTTCTAGTTTCTGAACAAATGCATTGTGAAAGAAAACAGTACCAGGAACCGTGTGGACTGAACCACGTTTTTTACAGGGGGGCGAGGAGACAGTGGGGGGGAAAGGGGGGGGCGAGGAGACAGTGTGGGGGGTTTAAGGGGAGTTCTTTATGACATTAATTAGAAATGTGAAATTAATTAATTCATTAATTTTGAAATGTAAAAATGCAAAAGGAAAACCCTTTATATTTCCCAGGGAGGTGGGACTGTCGTAACTATGGCGACATTTTTTTATTTTTTAACTGAGTAAAAGCTGAATCTGATTAAGACTTTAACTCATTAACTAACCTAACTAACCCTAACCCTGTTTTGTTTCTTGTTACCAACATCATTTTGGACTCATCTCCTTCTGGTTAGTTAAGTCAACTAGTTGGTTAACTAATGAACTCTAACCAGTGACGGCCTTGTCTATCACATCTCTCGCGTGTGTTCCTCGGGGGGGAGAGGGGGGAGGGGGGGCGTGGCCTCTTCCACCGCTGACAGCTGTTTACGTCTAAACAGGAAACACTCCTGTCAACACTGGGAGACACCACGTCCACTGTGTCTCTGATTTTATCAGACGCCACACAGCACAAACACTCATCACTTTTCCTCTTCCCGTCGACCAGAGCAGCTTCACGCCGTGGTTCACGGTCAGCGCCGATAAAGATGCGCTCAGAGGAGAAACGGTTTGTGGTCGCAGCGGCCGCCGTGTTGAGAGGAAACAGACGTTCAGGTTTGTTTACGTGTGCGTCCTCAGACACGGCCCACCGTCAGTGTCTGTGTGTCTGTGTGTGTGTGTGTGTGTGTGTGTGTTCCTTATCTCTCCATCAACTCTGAGGTCCATGTTTAATTCCAGTTGTCGGAGTTGGCGTGCGCGTCTTCAGCGCCGTCACAGATGAGAGGCCTCCCGTTGCTCCTCTCTGCCGGAGCGGACCTACGGGATTTATGATTCTACAGAACAGAGAGAGAGAGAGAGAGAGGAAGAGAGAGAGAGAGAGAGGGAAAAGACAGGAGTTTGGAACGAGGGAAAAGAGTCGACAGGAAGTGGAAGTGGAGAAGACAGAAGGAAAAATGGGTTAGTCACGTCGACTAAGGACAGGTGAGGTCACATGACCGTCTCTAATCCAATAACATTTCATTTATATATGTATATTATATGTAGCATTATTCCTTATTTAGTTAGTGGTGTTAAGAGTCTGTCCTGCAGACAGAGTGCATCATGGGAGCTCAGTGATGTGGCGGTCTTTAAACTGACCCTCTGTGATTGGATTTGAGGTTTTTGCTACAAAATTAAATCACCTGCCAAGTTATTAAGTTAACAGGTTAACAGGTTAACAGAGTTCCAGCTTTGCTCTGTGAACAAAAGCCGGGTCAGTGTTAGCTTAGCTATCTTAGCTGGCTAAGATAGCAGACAGAGGTTAAAGGTCAAAGATCGGATGTGAACAGAGTTTAAATTCTCACTGTTATGAGTCGATGAAGATGATGACAGAGGAGGAAGAGGAAGTGGTGAGAAAATGTTCAGGCATCTTTTCAATGGTCAGATTTTTGGAGCTGAGATTTTTTTTTAAATGTTTGACTCAAATGAAATGATTTCAAACGAAGAATCGTTTCATTTCAGTTCCCTCAACAGGACGACGGCGACGGTGCAGAGAGGTGAGCCGGCCAATCACAGATGAGGACACACGTGGATTTATTCATATCAGTGTCAACAAGAAAAATACAAAAAAATAAACTGCAGATAAAAAACAAAAAGACAAAATGATCCTGAACGCTCAAAAAAAAAAAAAAAAAAAACACCAACAGTCGGAGTCGAATTCAAAGAATCTGAGGAGTATTTACAGTAACACACACACACACACGAGTACAACGCCACACATGACTGCATGTCCTGTTGTGTGGAATAACAGGGAGGGAGGGGGAGGGAGAGAGAGAGAGAGAGAGAGAGAGAGAATAACAGGGTGCACACGTCCAACAGACACACATGCCAGAGCAACAACTCAGAGAAATGCGGCGAAGAGAACGACAAACTCCAACCAGCAGTGAACATCTGGAGGGGTTTAAAACACACACACACACACACACACACACACACACACACACACACACACACAAACAGCAAAGGAAAGAAAACAAAAACGCTCCATAAACATATTTACATGAAGCCAATCAGAACCTTCTTCAACCTCCGGTGGTGAAGACGATTCGTCCGTCTCTCAGTGAAAATCCACCGCTCTGATTTTTTGGATTTCTCTCTCTGTAAATGTTCCGAGCGACGCCGCGGGAGCGTGAGCTGCAGAAAACCACGAACGCTTTCCTGTTGGTGCGTCATACGCAGTTTTTCGTCCACCGACCGACCGACCGACACACACTGCCGTTTCCTGCCCGTGTGTTTTTTTTGATCACATTCGAGAGGTTGATGTACAGAGAAGTGAGAATTTAAACTCTGGTGGTTTCCTGTGAAACAGCGGTGAGAACAACACACACCTGCAGCTCACACACCACGACACACACACACACACACGGTGGGACAAATGATATTTGTTAAGGTTTTAACGTCAGAAGAACATCGTTTGGATCTGAGTAAGAAGTAAAGCAGTAACAACATCAAATATTTTCAAAAAGCGAGTTCTACTCTGCAGACACACACACAGGTGAAGAACCAAGACGAGAAAAGGTCACGGCTGGAACTGACGACAGCTTTGAAACAGTTTACGACTTGTTTCGTCCAATTTTTGAAAAATGAAAAAAAAAAAACCAAGTGACTGAGCAAAAAGATTTTTTGTCTTTTTTTTTTTAAATTCAAAAAGAACAGATTGGTCCTGGTGTGAGTTGCTGTTCTTTTTACTTTTGTCAGTTTTTATGGTTTATCGTCTAAAGTCCCGTGAGTGGGTTATTGGTTTTTTGTGATCGCTGTCGCCGCCATTGCTCTCTGACAGTACCTCTTGATCCAGAGTGGTAAAGTGGGCGGAGGCGCCGTCGCTGCTGCCGCCGCCGCCGCGTCTGAAGACGCAGCACAGGATCTGCTTGAAGGTCCTCCTCATGTCCTTGTCTCTGAAACAGTAGATGATGGGGTTGACGAAGGAGTTGCACTCGGCCAGCACCAGGCAGTACTTCTCGTAGCGCAGCACTTGGCACTTTTCGCAGCCGAGGCCGTCCAGCAGCAGAACGACCAGACCCGGCGTCCAGCAGATCACGAAACAGCCTGCAAGAATGTAAGAGGGAGGTGAAGGGCACGTCAGGGCATCAGGAGAGGTGCAATAACACAAGACGTCAACACAAGAAGTCACTGATAAAAAAAAATTAAAAAAAACTCTTTCAAGGCTGAGGTGAGGAGTTTGAGGCGGAAAGAGGAGGAACAGAGGTTTGAAGAATGTGAAAGAGGAGGGAGAACGGGAATTAACTGGAAATTCCTGAGAAGACAATACAAACACACACACACACACACACACACACACTGTTGTTATTCAGCAGGTTACGAGGACATTCACCGACCAGGTTCTGACTCTGAGGTTTCACTGTCATAACATTAGTGGGAATTCATCACATACACACACATTCACACATTGATGGACACATTGATAGTGTGATCACATGACCTCCTGACCCTTGACCCCCGAGCCCCTCCTTCAACCTTAGATATTGATAAATCCTCCAAAAGGAGGGAAAAAAATCTGAATTTTAGCCATAGACAGAGGGGGCGCTGGTGTGCAGCGCAGACAGCGGAGACGCTGTTTTCTGTCACAACCATGAACTATGCAGAGACCTGTCAGGGCGTGCTTTACACCTCCCTCACCCTCCTCACCCTCCTCACCCTCCTCACATGCCAGAGTTGCTCAGTCGTTGCTGCTGAGCGACTGGAGAAAAGATGCAACTATTATTTTCATTTTTTTTTTTTTAAATGTTATGGAATTTAATCAAAAGTCGTAGCCGAGGCAGAGGAGGCTGGGAGCACGGTGAGGGGGTGAGGGGGGGGCAGAAGATGGAGGAGAGAACGGCGGCTTCAGCAGAAAATGGGAGAATCAGTGGGAGAAAAGAGGGAAGATGGAAGTGTGTGTGAGGGAGGGTTGACAAGTCCAGACGTGCGGAGACAACCGTCCACACAGATACTGAGAAATCAGTCAGCGTCGGTGCAGAACGAAAAAAAAAAACTTCCTGAAACTTAGTGTGTTCTCACCACAACTGTAAATAGTAAATTTATATATATTAATTTATATATTTATATATATAGAATCAACATCACATCTCTCTCAGAAAACAAATACTTTTTAACTATAATTCAAGAAAGAGAAATATTGCTGGACATCGTCCATGAAAACCCACTCCCCGTCTCTATCACTGCCACCCCCTCTCATGGATGCCCTGCACCACACTCACACACTTCTCTGCCACTCCTCATCTCTGAGCAGCCTTTCACAACAAGAACTGCAGCTTCAATATCTCTAAAACCAACAAGCAAAGTTTACGTCTTTAAAATAATAATAATAATAATTTAAAATTTATTGATCCCATATTTGGGAAACTGCCCCCTGCAGGTTCCTCTAGGAAATCGAACCCAGGACTCCGTGCTCCAGAGGCAGGAGTGCTAACCGCTACATTATGAACCAACAATTTCATATTTTATTCAATATTATTATATTAAATATTTATATGATGATGATATATTTTGAATGAATAATGAATGATTTCTGTGGCAGAGTTCGAGCCTCACCCAGGATGGTGAAGACGGTCTTCATCAGATTTAACACCGTCTCCTTCAGTCTCATCTGCGACGTGTGCTGCGACATCTGCTTGCTCTTACGCCTGACGTAGATGAAGATGCGGGTGTAGATGCCGACCATGATGGAGAAGGTGAGAAGGTTGAGGACGCCCCAGAACACCAGGTAGTTGCGGCTGTACATCGGGGCCATGGTGGAACAGCTGGGCAGGTCGCACAGGCAGTGCCAGCCCATGGTGGGCACCAGACCCATGATTACGGCCAGCAGCCAGATGAAGACGATGATGATGAAGACGCGGCGGGTGCTCATCTTGCTGTGCAGCTGCATGTTGAAGATGGTCTGGTGGCGTTCCACGGCCACAGCCAGGAGGTTGAGGACGGAGGCCGTCAGACTGGTGTCTATCAGACCCTGGCGGACGAACCACTGGTACTTGGAGAGTTTGATGGTCCAGGGACCAGTGTGAAACATCAGGTGGAGGTAGGAGATACCTGTGGAAGCGCAGCAGACGGAGGCATTGGTTTGAGTGCTAATAACGACCCAGGTGACTCTGAGCAGCAGGTTGGTCGACCAATGACCAGAACGACTCAAAACCACCGCCGGCTAAAGGCTAACTTTTATCGTACTGTTCCAGTTTGTTCTGAACATTTTCCTCGTCATCAATAATTCCATCATGTTGATTCATCACAAAAGAAAATACATCAACCTGTCGATATATAGAAAAGGCTTCTGGGTAAAGTTAGCTGTATTGTTGATCCCAATTAATCGTGATTAATCAACAGTGCAGCATCGCTGTCAATACAAAAGCAATAAAAAAAAACAACTTTTTTTTATTACAGCTAACTGACACAACAAGGTGTGTTCTGTCTGGTGGTTGACCAAAGTTCCTCTTCAAGGTTTCAGAAGTGAAGGCGGTTTCGAACGCAGACATAACTCCTCTTCAAGGTTTCAGAAGTGAAGGCTGTGAACTGAGTTTCGAACGCGGACATAACTTTTTTCCACACTCGTAGGAGTTATAGAGAAATGTTTCTTAATAATCATTTCAGTAGTTTTTCAGAAATCCTTTTGACTCACAGATAAAAGAAGCCAGTTTTCACAATCCTCCCCGTGACTAACACAGAAACTACTCTAACGGTTTCCAACCAACATGACGGCCCCAATATCACCAAATAATTGTGTGATATCTGTAAGAATCAATATCAGTTTTTTAATCCGATAATGAAAAACCAATAACGCCAGAGTTTCACCAAATGATGTGTGAGTTAACAATAGAAAGAAAGCCACACCCATCAGATATCTGGAACAAGTTAACGTCGGACATCATTTAATAAACCAAGCACTGATCGGTTTCCACGGAGACCGGCGGACTCACCTGAGAAGAGGTCGGCACAGGCCAGGTTACCCAACAGGTAGTAGATGGGGAAGTGAAAGCGTTTGTTCTTAAAAATAGCCGCGATGACCAAAAGGTTTGAAAAGATGACGATGAAGCAGACGGTCATCCCCAAACTGACGATGGCGTAGTCACGCGTGCGCCAGTGGTCGGTGATGTTCTTGCCGCTCTTCTCGTAGAAGAACTTGACGGTGCGGTTGTAGTAGCATCCCTCCTCGTCGTCCGTGTGCGTATCCATGTTGAGACGAGGTGCGGAGGTGTGCAATCAGAGAGGATCTGTGACTCTAGAGGGCGCTGCAGACGGTGAACTGTGGAAAAGGATTAGGGCACCATGCACACTCCCCCCTGCAGGCGGCGTGGAGATCAGCATGCCATCAGCCGGATTTATGTCTCCTCAGCCTGTGGAGAAATCAAACATCAACACTGGCTCCTGAACAAACAAACAAACAAACAAACAAACAAACAAACAAAACTGTACAGTCAAACTGTGCCTCACAGAACAACAAAACTGTACAGTCAAACTGTGCCTAACGGAACTTTTTTAAACCTGACCCTGACGACTGAGAATCTTCATAGACAAAACCTGTTTTATAAAACAACAATCAGACTGAGTCACGTCTTGTCAAAGAAAGACTTCAAACACTGAACGTTTCTGTTGGTTCTGATCAGCGTTTGTGACAAATCAAAGAATCACGGCCAAATATTGAATTCTTTCTAATTAAAACCATCTTTGAATTCTTGTCGAGGTTTGACAAGGATCCACAGACGGACATCGTGAAGTCAGAGCGCTGTGATTGGCAGCGACAGCAGTTCTTTCACTATCACAGCTGCGGAGGTCAACCGTTCAATTCCGCAGGGTCTGACGAGTCACCGCGCAAAAATGTGGATTCCACGAGAGGCCGTCTAATCAAAATCTAACACAGCCCAAGGCCAACCACAACAGCGACCTTAAATCCACTGTTGACTGTAAACAGGACCGCTGCCACCTGGTGGGCGTGGCGTCAACACGACTCTTCCTTCACACTTTCTTCCTCTTTCGCCAGCGCAGCACGACTGCGCGTACGGCGGCACCGTGGATGAGTTCAGGCGTCAACAGTGGAAACAGCAGAGACACACCTCAGGATTACACAATCCCACTCTGTAACTCAATCCCAATCCAAACAGTCACGCACACACACAGAAAACACACACGGGGCAGGAACCTCCGTGACCCGCTCTTTCTCTGGAACACCGTGCGATGTGAGTGTTTTCACTGTAAAAACAGAGAAGGAAAGTACCAAAAAAAAACGCAGTATTAATTTAGACTGATACTGAGTACTGATACTGAGTACCAAAGTTCAAATACTTCTGATGACTTTGCAGTAGAGATACACTGACACAAATACTTGTACTGGACGACCGTTGTTTTCTATTTCAGAGTCTCTCTGGAATCATGGGTAATTTATTTCAGTGGCTCAACAAAGGCAGCTTCACTTTACAATTATATATTTTCATGTAATATATATAAATATATATATATGCAGAATACTGTATGTATAAATGATGTAAACAATGAGAAATTATATATATATGCACATACTGTATGTATAAATGGATGTAAACAATGAGAACTGCAGGTATTTTGTCATGTGTTTTGTTTTATTTTTACATTACCAATGAGCCTAACAATAGTCCTGCCTACAAGAAGGGGGCGCTGCAGGTTAATCCTGGTCTTAAGTCACAGATGTGTAACCCAGAGAGTTCACTGCTAGCACAGCTTGACCTCAGACGACAGTGATGTTACTTTGTGTTTCTGTAAAAATTAAATCTGTGAATCTCGACTGTTTGAACCTCGTTGTTCTCAGGCGTGATGTTGACGAAGGGAAACGTTTGGACCGGTTCTCAACACAGTCAACAGGACAAACGCTAACGACAACCTGTCAGAGTGTCCTCCGTGGTCCCCGCCCCAATGTGGAGCAAACTGTGGTCTGCGGGTCCACGTGTCTGTACCGCACGGCTGCAGCGGTGAGTACGTGACAAATACATGACGTTCACAAAAACAAAAACAGAAAAGTTTTCAGCAGGTTTCAGACCAAACCAGCCGAGCTGCTCGCTCTGCAGACAGGAAGTGAGCGTCCAGAGCTGACGGTGTGCGTTTTCACGCATCAAGTGAAAATGTGTTTGTGTGTGAATGAATCGAGCTGAATCAGTAAACACCAGTTTGAATGCAAACCGGTCATTACCAGAGGAGCCACACCCAGCTCTCCCTCCTCCTCCTCCTCCTCCTCTTCCTCCTCCTCCTCCACAGCCAGTCAACGTCGGCCGGTATTTGTTTTGAATGGGACAGATTTACAGCCCACACACAGATACTGAGACCCCTCTTGCTGTGGTCGGGAGTGGCTGTGTGTGTGTGAGTGTGTGCGTGTGTGTGACCTTGTGATTCTGGGTAGTACCAGCAGTTCTGTTCACCTCCTCAGGAGGTGTCTCCCTGTTTGTCTTTACTTTAATTAACTGCCTCCTGTCAAACGTCTCCGTCCAGCTGTGCAGCAGACGGGCGACCGCCGCAGCCACCGGACGTCACGCTGCGTAACGATCTCCCTGGGCCGCTGAATTAGACCGACGTCTGCACAGACACGTTTCTCTGGCTGCATTAGCGGCACTGACGTGGCCCACGTACAGCAGGAAGCCTTGAGGGGGAAGTGTCCAATCACGGCTGCACGTTTCTGAGACAGGATTTTTAGGGAAGAACAACGTCGACGGTACCTGAGGTGAACCCTGGTGCCCTGCTTGGATTGGCTGACGTCACATGCTTTTGTAGTTATATATATATATATATATGACTGAGTGAGGCAGCAGCCTTTAATGCAGGCGTGGGCACAATTGTTCCTAACACTTGACAGAGGGGGCGGCGTTTGAACGTAGGTAAATCACATGTAAATCAAGTCAAAGGCCAAAGTATGATGATAATATAAATCAGTTGTAGAATTTAGATAAGTTTGGTGGGCCGGATTTAAAAACGCTGAGCGGACCGCATCTGGACCCCCGGGCCGTAGTTTTTCCCCACGCCTGTATTTGAGGAACATCCACAGAAGTTGGGGGTTCGTTGATGCTGCAGCGAAGACTTCGACCGAGGCTGAACTTGAAGTCAAGTTGACATTTTTCCTCCAGTCCAGCACAGGGTGGAATCATGTGTCAGTACAACAGTGAGGCTGCAGCTGCTGTGACTCAGGACCAGGCAGTGAAGAGAGAATTAATCAAGGAATTCAGCAAAAATTTAAAACGTAGACATTTTAAATTTAGCCTCTTTTTTTTTTCAAATTTGCTGATGTCATTTAACGTTTCATTTACGTGATAAAAAAGTCGAATCGCAAAAACAACGTTGCTCTGTACACAAACCTAACTACTGACTAAGCAACTACTCTGGTACATGAAGTACTTCAAAAAATACAGTTACATTTAGTGATGTCTGATATTTACTTTTTTGTCGAAATATCTGATTGGCAGATTCTGTCAAAAGACTGAATTTCTGACTCTGATATCAACCATGCAGCTGTTAGCCCCCAAACCTGAGCAACAGTACACACTGCTACTACACTGTACTGCACTGGGCTGAAGTTTTTATGACAGTTGTAAGAACTGTCATAAAGACTGCGGTTAAGAGGAAGTTTGTAAAAAAAAAAAACTGGGTTGGAGGGAACACTGTGTCATAATCTGAACACATAATCTGAAAAAGAAAAAAACTGACTGATCTTCGATCAATGAAAAAAATTCAAATGATTGTATGTGATTATGTTGGATATTTACTTTTTTGATTCTTCACCATTCATTACTTTTAATAATTAAATTCTTAAAAATTAAATAATTAACAACTAAGCCTTAAAACCCAAGACTTGGGAGTATAATCATAATAAATAATAATAATAAATAATAATAATATATAATAATAAAACCATAGGTTTGTTTTTGTTTGTTATTGTGCTGTCGATGATAAAAACTTTTTTTTCAACTTGTTCGAAGCCTCAGCTGTAAACATCAGCTCTCTACCTGCTCTGTTTTGTTTAACCTTCCGGTGTTGCCATAGAGTATAATCATAATAAATAACCAGTAGTAACCAGTAATAACCAGTAATCCTCACTACATCATAACATGAGTCTTTACCATAAACGCCTACAGTACAGTTTGAAAAAAAAAAACCCTTTTAGTTAGACACGCAAATTAATTTTAAAAAGAAAACTATGTGTCTGTGGGAGGGGGTGCGGCGGGGGCACCTAGTGGTTAATAAATGAATGAAAGTCTGAAGTCATAAATGTCAAAGTGTAGAGAGGAAACAGAGGAAGAAACACATCAGATAGTGCAGATAATGATTCATATCCAGAGTGAAGTGTGACTAAATTACAGTAACACTCGTGTATTTATCACTATCTACCCCTGTTTAACGACCATTCACTATACCAGTAGGGACCACGGAGAGGCCGCGGTTCCTAGTTTGCAAAGCACCAGAAAGTTGGCCACGTTTTCACAAAAAACGCTTGGTTTGAAAAAACTAAACCATCTGAAAACTGGAGAATCTCGAAGCAGCATTTTCGGTAAAAAATCCGATGGAAAAAAGGCGCGTTTTTTAAAATTATTTTAGGAAAATAAATCACTTTTCCAACCGCAGGACAATTGTAGAAATAAGCTCGGACCCCCTGCTGGTGGAGAAACAAAAGGACGCGGATTTAGATGCGTCTCTTCACCTCCACCTCCACCTCCACAACAATAACGACGACGACACGAACTCTGCTCCAAAAGAAACTGAAAACGAACGGCAGCTGAACTCACCTGCCCCGGTGTGTGCGTCAGTGGACTCGTTCTTCAGGTAATTCCAGAGTTTGGAGGGAAAGAAAAACTCACTCCGTCGTTTCACCTGAGGTCAAACTTTCAACGCCCTCCGTTCACGAGGTGGAGCCAAAAAAAAACAACCTCCACAAGAACAGAAAGTGTAAAAACCAGCGTTGAAGCTCCTTCACCGCGCCTCCATGACTGATGATTTGGGGGTTGGTTTTTTTTCCCCAAAAAAAGTTTCAGCCACCTGTCCGTGACGGACTCACTCCTTTCTTCCGGTTGTGGTAGGAGGACTGTAGGCTGTACCTGAGCCGAGTGTCCCGGGAAGGAGCAGGAAAGGGCGCGGCAGGCTGAGGACTGTTTCTCCGCTGCTTCTCCTTCACCAGTAGGAGCGGCAAAGTGAGGCTCCTCCGTCTGCTCCTCCGCCACTGCCAACCTGAGGCTGCGGTGGTATCCGCCCCAAGCCGCCTCCTATTGGCTGAGACCGAGGCGCGACGGCCAATGAGAGCGGAGCTGCGGAGAGATTGACAGCTGTAGTCTCTACATTCAAGTGTTGAACACGTGTGAAATCTGTTTGTCTTTGTCCCACTTTAAACAACAAAACATTTTGGGGTTTTTTTTTTCAGTTTTTTGATGAGTCATCGATGCATCACCACATCTTTTTTGTATTAATGAAGCATTTAATAATTAGTGAGTTTAATAATTAGTCCTCTACAGAGGCAGCCATGTTGGATTTCTGCATCAGCTCACAGTAGGTTTTTTATCATCTTTCACTGGATATAAAGTGTAAACTGAAAGATCGCCGTTTTTTTATGTTGATTTTACAAAGATGGAAACAAAACAAAATTAGACTTAACGCCAACATTGTGTTTCTAAAATGAAAGTGAAAAAAAGCTGTTTTTGTGATTGTGTTTCCCCTGCCAGGTTCTTCTGGGAATCGAACCCAGAACTGTCTGCCTCGGAAGCAGAGAGTCCTGGGTTAAATTCCTGTTGTTAACGCAAGCATTCCTCATTAATAATTATTTTATAATTTATTATTATTATTATTATTATTATTAAAATTCAGTCCAGCACCAAATGTTTTGTAGAGTAAGTTTTTCCTACTTTGGAGGGGGTGGGGGAATACTTTTCCTACTTCCTACGAACCCTACTGTATTAGCAGCCTACTGTATTAACAGTCCTACTGTATTAGCAGGTCTACTGTATTAACAGGCCTACTGTATTAACAGGCCTACTGTATTAGCAGGTCTACTGTATTAACAGGTCTCCTGTATTAGCAGTCCTACTGTATTAGCAGTCCTACTGTATTAGCAGGTCTACTGTATTAACAGGCCTACTATATTAACAGTCCTACTCTCCACCACACACAGCCATCAGACCAACTACGACTAACTTTATACCGCGACCCTCATCCTCCGTCCTGGAGCCGGGGGCCAACTGTTCTCTTCTGGTGCAATAATGTTTATGGATCTCTTCAGGACAATTACAAACGCACACAGTGTCATAGAGACAGTGAGTGGAGGGAGGAGGGGGGGCAGAGGTGGGGGGGGGCGAAGACAGGGGGGGGGATCAAAACACACAAAGAGGAGGCGGGAGGGAA
>NC_024315.1:1174857-1175754 GCF_000523025.1 Cynoglossus semilaevis | reverse complement strand
GGAGGGGGGGGGGGGGGGGGGGGGGGGGGGGGGGGGGGGGGGGGGGGGGGGGGGGGGGGGGGGGGCGAAGACAGGAGGTGGAATCACAGCACACACAGAGACGGCGTGAGGAAAAATGACTTTCCTGTTTACACTAACGGTCAAGTGCACAGAGGTTAGCGTGCAGGAGACGTGACAGCCATGTTTGTTCAACATGTACGTTCTGACTTCCTTATTAGGTCGGCTGCGTCTCACGGTGTTCAGCAGACGCGGGGCCTTCCGCGGATCACAGTTTCCAGTTATGGCCTGTTCTCCGCTCGGCGTCATGGACAGCTGCCCCGCTGCCCCGTGGGCCACGCCCACCATGACCACCGGGTGCCGCTGGGAGCTCTCCTACGTCCCGCACACCTGTCGACGCCTGACGTGACCGATTGGATTCTTTACATCAGAGCGTTAGAGTGAGCAGACGGAGGTCGGAGGTCAGAGGTCGGAGGTCGGCCACAGAGGTGCCATATTGACTTTAGTGGCAGAAACTTCACAATAACTCACTTTGAACCGTGTTCCCTGTCAGTCTCCAGGATCATCCTCACCTGATGGTGTCGCTGTAGGACATGAATCCGTCTGTAGGCGTCACTTTTCAGCTGCAAATAACAAAGAGTCAGAGGTTGGTTAGTTAGTTAGTTAGTTAGTTAATAATTCCATGTAGATTAGTTATAGTTACAGTGTCCATTACAAATGTGTCTTCAAAATGGGATAAGAAATCAGGCACCAACATGTGGTTCCTCTGGGAATCAAACCTAGGACTCTCTGCTCCCGAGGCATTCGTGCTAACCACTACACTATAAAACCAAGGCTGAGATAAGGGAAAATATAAATGGTAGTAACTACTGACTGAACACGTGACGTGAACCTGTATCT
>NC_024315.1:1172997-1174811 GCF_000523025.1 Cynoglossus semilaevis | reverse complement strand
TGAGCAACTTGATGTGTCAATACTCGACGATGGGTTTTATTTCAAATCTATGACAACATAGAGAACATGGTGTTCAAGGGTTGACGCAACACGGACTTTAACAATGTGAGACGCAGGGATTCTCTTTTCTTTTATTGCTGACTCATCATCTAAGCTGGTGGCCCTAAAAATGGCTGCTGTGGTCCACATCCAGCCCACGAGCCACGTGTTGGCAGACTGTGAAGTCTGATGAACACATGTAAAAAAATAAATGAGGCTGTTTTTAATTTACTTCACTCTGTGTGTTTTGGTTTGGTTTGGTCAACAGGAGTAGATGATTGGCCAGTGATCGGCTGTTCTGATTGGCTGTTGGTGAGAACGACACTTTTTAACTTTCACTTCTGAAACAATGTGGTCATGTGGCTAGATGGTCAGTGATTGGTCAGTGACGTGAGCGGGATTAATGAAAACGTTTGAAAAAACAGAAAGACTGGTCAGTGATTGGTCAGTGACGTGAGCCTGGATTAATGAAAATGTTCAACATTTGAAAAGGAAAGAAAGATGACGTTTGATCAGATGACATTATTATTATTTAGACACCTTCCAGGTGGACCTCTGGTCTTTGTGGGCCTCCTGTATTGTATCTGAACAGCTCCCCCTCTGAGGTAAATGCTGTACTGCAGGTGCAGCTCATTCTTGGTTCTTTTTACCTTTTTCTTTTGTCGGTTTCTTTGCTGCGGAGGCAGGAAAACAAGAAGTGGTTCCGTCCGTACGTGGTTTTACGTCGGTTCGGTCACACGGTCCTGTCTGTCACCACACTTCCTCCAGATTGTTGGAGCACTTCCTGTGACCACGGAGAATGAAGAGAAACTGTCAGACAGCTGATATAAACACAGATCTGCAACCGTTCCAGTTCCTTTTTAATGTCAATCTTTTTTTCACAAACCAAAAAAAAAAAGCCCCCCAAAAAACCAAAGAGTGTGTACTATAACAGAGTACACACTGCTAATACTGCAAATCCTGCCAGTATATATATATAGGGGGTGTATACTGGGGGGGGGGGGGGGGGAACTATGGTAAACATTTGATACAATCTCCTGGGCCAAACATAATTACACTGCGGGCCAGATTTGGGCCCCGGGCCTGAGTTTGACACGTGTGATCTATACAGTCCCAGTTCTAGAGTCATTTACAAAAAAAAACAAAAACAAAAGCTTTTCCCAACAGAGAGCTGCAGGAGAGCTACTAATTACAGCTGCGGTGGTGAGACGTCTTTGTCCTCCACTGTGTCCCAGATCGTTTCCTACTATTATGTTAAAGAGCAGGCCTTTAATTTGAGTCCTGGTCCAACTGTGGGAGTCCATGGACCTGGAGTTCACGTGACGGTGGAATCTGCTACGGAAAATGTCACAAAACAAGAGGACGTTTTAATAAAGATCAGGGAGGAAAGAAGGATCAGAGGGAAGGAAGGCTGAGGAAGAGGAGCAGCAGCTCCACCGTGATTTATCCAGAAGGGCGTGGACATTTTTTTTGGAGCCGTGCGGTGGAGCAGCGGCGTCAGAGTGGAGTCGTAGTCGACAAGTGAACGACGACTGGTTCACCATCAGAAACAGCGGGAAAACGGAGCGTGAGAGCGAGCCGCGCTGCAGCGCATTCAACCAGAATGTGTGTGTGTGTGTGTGTGTGTGTTTGTCAGAACGTACGTGGGGTCTTGTGCAACCAGTCCATTCCGAGCTGTGACTGTTTTGTGTTTGTGTGTTTGTGTATAAATCACACATGGAGATGATTCTCATCATATGGCACTAATTTGGGGGAGGGGGGTGAAGGGGGGTGAG
>NC_024315.1:1165339-1172964 GCF_000523025.1 Cynoglossus semilaevis | reverse complement strand
CTTCCAGTTCTCAGCGTCTTTGATGCCATCACGGGAAAAGACTGCAGAGGTTCTTACTCAATCGACAGAAAACACCCGACATGTGAAGCCCCCCCCCCACTCCACTGCCCCCCCCCCTCAAAGTGCCTCTATGACATCACAGGTTTCTAACTGACAGAGCAGATGTTCGTTTTCTGTCCAGTAAAAAAAAAACCAAAAAAAACCCATTTTTGTTCTCGGTTTTTCAGTTGATCGTCTTGATTTTGATTTGATTTGACGTCACGGCTGAAACCACGTCGTCAGACAAAGACCCGGTCCCTCAGAGACACAGTCCCTCAGAGACACGGTCCCTCAGAGACACGGAGGACGAGGACTCGTCTGAAGACTCCCACATAAACCGAGCAAATCAACCTAACTAAGTCAGCGGTACAAAACCTGTGGCTCCTGAGCCACGTGTGGCTCTTCAGTCCTTTTTTTTTTAAGGCTAAAATTAGTTTTAATGTCAAACTAATGGAATGAAACTGACATGACAGAAAGTGTGAGTATGACAGTAAACCATGTGGGAGGTGTGGATTCATTCGTCTTCTTTCCACTAACGATGACGTGCACGCGTAGCTGATTTTTTTTTTTAAAAAAACCTCAGTTGAACACATTTCCACCGAGGGGCAGTGCTGAGGCGTGTTACTGTAATTGTTGAGTGATAACGGGTCGTGGTTGACTCGAGGTCAGAGCTGTGATGGTGCAGACGTCGTGTTGTGTAAATACCTCCACCCCCTCCTCACTGCTGTGCTGAGTGTGAGACGTTTATCGGTGCAACTCTGTGGTCACCTGCAGAAAAAACAGCGCTGATGTTTGGAGAACCCACAGAAAAAGAAACTTCACACAGAGTTTTTTTTTTAACCATCTCTTGAAATGAAATGTTTGAGCTTTTGAAGCAAATACTTGAAATGTATACTGTGTATATTCTCATGGGTATTCTTAAAGATATATTCTTAAAGATATTGTCTGCAGTATTTAGTTTTATGTATTTTTTATGTTTACTCACGGAGAGCATGTAGCTCAGCCTCCTGCCCTGCAGGTGGTGCTGTGAATGCAGCTGAAAGCCCTGCTGATGAAACACAAACACAGTTAGTTTGACAGCACTGCTAAAGTGAGTTCCGCTGCTCTGTGGAGCTGTACACCCCCTCTAGTGGTCAGCCAAGCTAAGCTAGTCCAGCTTACAACCACAACGTAGCTTCTTTGCAGAATACTGCCCCCTACTGGAGCAGTTTGAGGGGTGAGTAGAAAAATCAGCAAAAAACAAGAGCCTAAACCTGAACATAACGACGGTGATAGTTGACAGTTGTTGTTGTCGGTTCAAACGAGGCGGTCATGTGACTCCCGTGTGCGCTCTCTCGTATCTGTCGCCACACGCATCGGCAGCAAATGTTTCTCATTCTTTCGTCGTTACTCATCCACCTCGCCGTCGTCACCGCTCGGCGTCGCCACATGTTTCACTTCTACATTTGTGAACGCACAGCACTTCCTCCTGCGTGTCTCAACCCCTGGATCTCACGTTCTTCTACGGCCTCTGCCTCCGACACTTTGTTTTACATTCCCAGACGCGTGCATTCCTTCCTTCTGTCAGCTGATTATTTTAGCAACCCTCTGCACAGACAGACACAGTCACAGACACAGTCACAGACACAGTCACAGACACGGTGCAGCCTCATCTCTTCTCTGCTTCGTCCGTCTACTCTGGTCCTTCACCTAATAAATTCACGAGGCTTGACAGTATTTAAATATTAAGATAAAGTCTTCCTTCCACTGACCTCTTCTCCCCGAGAGGTCGCTGAGACACGGGCAGGATTAGGTAAACAAACTGCGCTCAAACCCACAGAGCGGCTCATTTGAAAGTCAAAAAGTCTGGGAGTCGTCGTGAGAGAGAGAGATAAAAGTCGGAGCGAAAAGGAACAAGGAAAAGAAAAGTCCCAGGATCTGGCCGTCGAAGGCCGACAGAGACACAGTTGGAGAGTCTGGTCTGCACCGTGTTGTTGAAGGAAGGTGTTCGAGGCCAGGGACGAGCAAGGGGTCACGGGGTCGGATGCAGAGCAGTGATTTTTAACTTCCTTCAGATTTGTTACTGTCATGAAAACTGACGGAATCATCTGGTTTGAACTGGTCTCAACCACAACATCCTATGTCTGTGTGTGTGTGTGTGTGTGAGAAAGTACATCCTGCCCAGTGATCCAGTTTCACAGCCGGTGCCGTCCACACCTTGAAGTTCCACAGATCCCCGTGTCATCAACTTCTCACAGAGTTCACAGAATCCAAAGCCTTAAAGCTCACAAATGTCACTGTGTCTTTGTGTGTTTATGATAATGAATCATCTGTAAAGGATACATTATCACCACAACACAACAGCGCCCTCTGACGGAGAACAACAACACTGCAATACAGGTTTGACTGACATTGACATGGTTTTCATTAATAATAAGAGCTGAATAATATATGGATTTGATAAAAAAAAGAAAAAGAATCGTAACATTTCTAACCTAATTCTAATTGGTTTGTGATGGACCACTAGAGGTGTATGGTGGTGTTCTCATTAACAGGCACACCTGCGATCACCTCTGTAGTTTGAATTACACATGCAAACAGCACAGAGAAGAAAAACAAAAAACAAATTAGTCATCGTCTTACAGTGAGGAGCGAGCAATGACTACTGCCACCACGTGGTCACCAGGTGTAAATCATAGAAATTAGAACGTAATTCCTGGAAACAGCTCGCAGAGGTTGTAATGTAAGTTAAACACATCCAATTAAAATGTAGTTGTGACGTCAACACGTGTCAGAGGTGTACAGCTACTCACTTCCGTTTACTGAGGGCTCGACCGCCCCCGTGTGGCTTCTCCACAGGTTGACACTTCTTGATACTACTTTCAAAGCGAGTTCTCATAGAAAACATGTTACTGAGAGAGAGAGAGAGAGAGAGAGAGAGAGAGGCTCAGTCAAACTGCACCTGAAGGAACTTCTGCCAACGTAAATGAAGCACAACTGTGCTCTTCTTCGCCCTCTACTGGTTGACACGGTGTAAAAACCAACAGATGGACCAAAGAGAAAGTTTTTTTTAAACATTGTTTTAATACTTTTCTTAAAAAAATGTACTCTGAACAAGATGAATCTATTGACATCAATGCCTCACTCACCAACACACCGACAGGTTGTCCTGGGTAGAACCATGAGGAAAAAAAAAAGAAAAAAAAAAGTCCAAACAAGCAAAGACAAAATGTGAAAGACGAAATGACTGAAACATGAAAAAAGAGAAAGATCTGATTATAGAATTAAAAAACCCCAAAACACTCAGACGTCTGGGCCAAACTACACGAGCCGCTTCCACAAAACACTGACACGAGACGTCCTGTAGAGGGACAACGAAAAAAGTTTAGAAACAAAAATGTTGCGATGGTTGAGAGAAATGTACAGGAGTAAAAGAAAACTAGAGTAAAACGTGAGTGCAGATTGATAAGAATTAAACTATTACAGAGCAAAATGCTGCATAAAGTGAGCCTTAAAAGAGGGCGGGGGGGAATTAAATAGCAATAAAAATGTAGCCTTTAATATAAAGTGAAAAGAAATTTGTTTTTTTTTTTGTGTTTTGTTTTTAACATTTTTTTCTTTCAAAACGTGAATAAACGTTTCCACACTCGATAGATTGGTTTTGGCATGAAGTCAAAAAAAAAAAAAAAAAAAAAAAAAAAGAACGAGGGAGATAAGGTGAGAGAAACCGAAGAAGACGAGACGAAAAACAATCCTCTCAACAATCATCATAAAAGTTTTTTTTTTCTTCTTTACAGTAAATTCTACAAAATCCAAACCAGAGCTCAGAGATGAACACACAGACGAGCGCCGCTCCCCGCAATCCAAACCTTTCTCCTGATCTTTTTCAACCACTTTCCTCATATATAATATATATATATATAGATTTTTTTTCATGTCTTAATTTATTTATATATAATATGTATAACTTCAGGGCGTGAACGTTTGTTTACAGGTCAGGTGGCTAAGGCAAAGGTCAAACCCTGGAACAAACTTCCTTCCTGCCGACGCTGCAGTTTCATCACTTCATGACGGAGACGTGAAGGGAGGAAGGACGATTTAGAAAAGAGTGTGTGTGTGTGTGTGTGTAAGGTCGCAGCTGGGACAAGGGCTGTTTATTGTTTTCCTCCGGGTCCTGAGTAAACAACAACTGACCAACGTGACCTTCGCAATTAAAATTTAACAAAGAGGCGGCGAGAAAAGAAAGTCATCGGTCGTCTACGTTTGGTCGCCTGATCCGTGTCCTTCTTCTACAGACATCGTTTTTCTCAGTTTGAACTAAAATCAAATCGGAGAAATTTTTAAATTTTAAGTCGCCTCCTCCCGTTTTTGTGCCATCCTTGTTTTCCACCTGCCCCCCCCCCTCAAGTCAAGTCAAAGATACAGAAACTTCCTGTTACCGTCAGTTTCACTCACAGCCCCCCTTCGCCCCCCCCCACAGTCTGAATCACAAAGATGAGCTCGAGGTTTCACCAACTCAGAGCACAGGACAGAAACCACGCAGAGTGTGTGTGTGTGTGTGTGTGTGTGCATTCATACGAGCAGCGACCGTGTACATCAGAGCTTTGTGATCTAAACGCATTTCGTATATATTTTCTTTTGTATTTCCGTAGGTCCGTTTCTCACTTCCCATAATCCTCCTGTCCCTCGTCTAAAACAGATTCTCTTCAAAAATGGCCATCAGGTCACTCTGGAAGTTGATGTCGATGGTGTCCTCCTGGGGAACACATTCAAAAATTGAAAGGTTAAAGGTCGGCGTTTTGAAAAAACAAACAAACAAAAACAGGTACATTTTCTGTTCGTTTCTTACCGCCTCTCTCCAGCGCCTCTCCTGCTCTCGACGACGTGCCATCTCCCTCTGCTGGTCGAGGGCATTCTGTGCAGCTGAAGATGATGGGGGCGGGGCTTGGGGTTGTGTGGGTGGAGCCTGTGGGGAGTGAGTGGGCGGTGTCGTGGCCGGAGGTGTGGGTGTCAGCGGCGACTGCTGCTCCTGGCGTCGGCGGCTGTCGTCCTGCACGCGTCGGCTCTGCTCCACGGTGTCCTCGTCATCTCGACTACGAGAAAATGGCCAAAGAAAAAAAAAAAATCAGACGTGCTTCTACTGCAGATACTAAAATACGAACCCTGACGACGTCATCGCTGCGTCTCCTCGTCCCTCCACCCACCGAAGCTTTTCCTGCTTTTTGCTGGCCTGCTCCGCCTGTGCTTTCAGTTGTCTCTCTCTCTCCTCCTTCTCCCTCGCCGCCCGTCTGAACTGTTCAAAGCTGTCACTGGACGAGCGGACGGACGAGGACAACGTTGACTGGGACTTCTGAGCCAGGCTGGCCCAGGAGCCCATGATCTTGAACTTCACGTCCTGGGAGAAGAGACAAACGTCCAAATTAGAAAAAAAAAAATCAAAATAAAATCAAGGGCTGCAGCTTTTTAAATAACACACACACAGACACACACACACACCTGGGGCTTCTTAGAAGAGACGGGAGTTTTTGGCTCTTGTTTGATTTTGTTGTCTTGTTGGGAGAAGAGTGGTCCCGGGGAGTCTCGCTGTCGAGACACAGAGCGAGAGAGAGGACCGTCCAGAGACTTTCCATCTAATCCTGGTGGAGAGACAACATCAACACGATCACTTCAGACCAGGGACCTTCTGAATATTCAGCCGCTGAAAATCTTTGGCCGGAAATGGCCCAAAGGTGCAGCCTTTTTTAATCACCAAAACACCACCGCCGAAACAGGATGTTGTGATGGCGCGAGCAAAAACTGCGACGGTAAAACTGCGGTGAGATCAATTCAGATCAGCGACTTGATCCACATCATAAAGATCACGACTTGGAGGCGGGACTAAAGCAGCGCAGGAGAGCAGACGTCTTTGTTCTGGTCCTGCTGTGTCCTTCAGCAGTGAGTACAGTACAGAGTACAGACTGTAGTACAAAGTACATGTTGAGTATACGAGGGTTTTAGACTCACTGTGTTTGTTGTCTGGTTTGTGTGTATCGTGACGTATGGTGGGACTGAAGGGCGACAGGGGCAGAACTGGAGAATGGGGGGGTTTCTCCTCCTTCACTGCCACGAGGCTGGGCCTCTGATCCTGCAGAGAAACCAGTCAAACTCTGACCAACACTCAGGGACACGTCTGGGGTTTTGTTTTGTTTTTAAAAATGAGACTCACGTGTTTCTTGATGGGTGGCGGCGACTGCTGTCCCACCGAGTGGAACTGAGGCATCTGAGGAGAGTGCATCATCAGGGGGGAGGGGCTGTCCCGCAACATACCTGACATGATAGATGAGAGTTCATAATTATATAAAAAAAGTTCATGTCAAACGGATTTTTCAGAACATGGAGTGACAAAAAATACCAGACTGTAACTTTAAGGTTTCTTCAGACTTTTTAAAAAGAAAACATTTGTGATAAAAGGTTTTTCAACGCCCTGATTTTGAATTAGATGATTAATTCCTATTAAATGAGGTCAAAATCAAAACTTTGAATTATCACGTGACAAACCCCAGGCCCGTGGGCCGACTGCAGCCCGCCCATCTCGTGCAGCCGTCCCCTCCTCTCACCTGTCGAAAAAAGTTCTGTTTTGTTCGGCGGCGACGGCTGACGTTGATGCTGCTGCGGCGGCGGCGGCGGCGGCACGACCGGCACCTTCTGCTGCTGCGGCGTTGATGTGTGCATGAGCGGGAATGGCTGCTGCAAGAGGGGGGGGGCTGTGCTGTGTCTCTGCAACAGCGCTGGGGCGGGCGTCAACATGGTCTGTGTGTGCAGCGACGACAGAATCTGCACAGGCGAGTGCGTGTGCGTGTGCAGCGGCTGGTTCTGCGTGGTGAGTCGAGGGTGGAGCGACTGCAGGAACGTCTGCACCTGGCTGAGGGGAGGGGTCTCGGGGTTGGTGGGCGTCGGCTCCTCGTCGTCCTCCAGCAGGGCTTGAGGAGGTTGTGCCGAAAGGGTCCCCAAGATGCCGTGCGACGGGGGCGAGGGAACACGGGGGCGAGGGACGGGCTGGGAGAGGGCGAGCGGGAGCGAGGGCTGCAGCTGCGGGGAGGAGGTTGGAGGTAAAGTGGGGAGCGAGGGGGGAGGAGGCTGCGAGACTTTGGGAGGAAGAGGCGCCGCACGATGGCTGGGTCTGGATGGTTGCTGTGCAAGAGCGTTGTGGAGCGCTGCGAAGAAGACAGAGCAGAGAATGATGGGAAAATAAGTTGAGGACAAAAGAGTGTTTGATAAATACGTCTTCAAAACATGTACCCGGTGAAGGCATGATGGGATGTTGGTTGAGGAAAGGGTGTGTCTCAGTGGGCGGCTGACTGACGGGGGGGTTGGTGTTCAGGACAGCGGCGGCGACGTGGACCCCAGCGGCAGTGGTTATGGACGGGTTGGGCTGCGTCAGGTGAGGATTCATGAAATGAGTCAATGGATCAAATCCCGACGTCAGCAGCTGGGAGGCGTCCGTGGGGGGGGCGGGCACGGGTGCAGGGGGAGGAGGGACAAACTGAGGTTTGGACTGAATGACTTGGGACTGAAGCTGGATCTGTGGCAGCAGCTGAGGCTGGAGCGGAGGCTGGGGGTGGGGGTGG
>NC_024315.1:1159976-1165288 GCF_000523025.1 Cynoglossus semilaevis | reverse complement strand
GCTGGATCTGGATCTAGGGCTGGATCTGGAGCTGGGGCTGGATCTGGATCGGAGGCTGGATCTGGGGCTGGATCTGGATCTGAGGCTGCGGCTGGAGGAGGACCGGAGCAGCTCCGGTGCTGGGGGGCTGCTGATGTGGTCTCTTTGTGTCTTTGTTTGTCAAGATCTTCTTCTGCTGTTTGGGAACCAGCCCTGGAAGACAAAGACCATGAAGGGTTTTGAGAACTCAAACACCGACAGCTTGGTTTTTTTTGGTTTGTTGTTGTGTGTTCAATGCTCACCATTTTCAGAGTCTTCACTCTCTGAGGAGTCACTGCTGCCCGAGGACGAAGATCCGGTCTTCATCTTTGTCATATTACTCAATTCCAGGGATTTCTCTGCAGAAACACAACAACGTTGAGAGGAAAGCATCAAATCTCTGTGACACAGGACGATAAGAACTGGTCTCCAGAAGAACACACACACACACACACACACACACCTGAGGGTTTCTTCTTCTTCTTGAGGCAGCTGGAGACGTACTTCTCCAGTTCCCTCAGCGTGGAAGGCTTCAGCGTCTCAAAGTCAATTTCTATCTCATCCGGGTTGGAGTTCTTCAGGGACGGCTCACGGGTTTGGATTATGTGCACCACGCGGCCCAGTTTGTCACCGGGCAACTTGTTGATGTCCAGGCTCAGCTGACGCTTCTCCTCGTACGACATGGGCTTACATCTCTCTGTGGACACGCCTCCAAAACCATCTGAACGACAAGGCAGACCCGTGGCTGCAGGGTTGGCTCAAGGGTGTCATCACAGAACACACAACACACTTTACACACACACTCACACACACTCACCCATGTCGTCCTCTGCCTCCAGGGAAGCCGACGGGACCAGAGGAGTGGGCCCCGGCTGGGGAGGCACGACCGGACGACTGACTTTTCCTCCTCCTTCTTTCTTACTGTAATTAAAAAGTCGTCCGTTTAATTTCATTTGAAAAAATGTAAAACTGTAGCAATTAAAAAACCTGAACAATAAATTAATTTAAAGTGTAAACAGTCACAGTAGGAGAGCCATATGAAAATCACAATAATAATAATAACATGAACATTAAAACATATAATACTGTAATATTTATAACAACAATAACAACAGTGTTTGAGAACCGCTGCCTTCTTTACAACGCCCACAGGAGGCGCCACCTGCTGTAAAGTCAGTCTCCTCTCCTCTGCAGACGTACCTGGCCTTTTTTCTCTCCTTCTTCCCAATGATGGACTCCTTGCTACTTTTGATTTTCTTGGGAGTCTGAAGTATCGCCGGGGGCAGGGTCTCCACCGCGTCCTCCACTTCCAGCTTCTTCTTGTGCTTCTCTTTCTTTTTCTCCTTCTCCTTCTCCTTCTTCTCCCGCTCTTTTTTCTTGGGCTTGCTCATCTGTGGCTGAGACAGAGCAGCCAGCTGTTCATGAACAGCTTTGAGCTGCAGGACAGAAGAGAACACGTGTCAACGGCTTTAAAAGAAAAAAACACAAACTGGGGCATTTGCTCGTCCTGGTTGAGGCAGTCACCCTAACTCCATCAAAACTGCAGTGCGTGGCCCACCCACCTGTGTTGTCTCATAAGCCCCTCCCCCTTCATTTTCCATCCTCTAACCTGTTCCTGTAACTCAGCCAATCGCTGCTGCCGTTCGTGCTCCGAGTCTCCTCCCGAGGACTCCGACTCCGACGAACTGGAGCTTTCATCTGCGGAGACAGTGGAAGGAGGCGGGGCTTGTCGAGAGGAGGGGGCTGGGTGCAGGGCGGACGACGGGGTGGGGACGGGGCTGGGTTCCTCTGGCTCATCGGGCATTTTAGCAAAACGCATTTCAAACACATCCTGGGAAGACGACAAGGTGAAAGAAGGGTTCATTATTAACCTGTAACCCTAAAAAAAGTTACTGAAGAGAAGTAACGGTTTATGAACTTTAACTTTATTAACACCAGCCTGTTGTTGAACTACAGCTCAGTGATATCAGTACTGACTCCTGGTGGTTGGTAAAGGTTTTACTACATGGAACCAGATTAGATAACACTATCACAGAGTGTTGTAATTTCCTTCATAAAGGAAAAAAAAATCAGTCGACAGTAACGAGTGAATTTCCAGTGTGACCATGTACTTTTAACTGTACAGTATTTGTAAACTCTTATCTGTGTTTATCTCATGTATATAGATAGTAGAAGCAGAAGATGTATAGATATATACATGTAGCATGCTAATAAGTACAACATACAACAAGCGCTAACTGACCTGCAAATTCCGTGCCATTGCCACGACATCGTGGTCTGGAGGATTGTACTTGTAGCAGTTGGAGAACATCAACCTGACGTCTGCCGCAAATTCTTGAGCGTCTCTGTACTGTTTGTTGTCCAGCTTTTTCTAACAGAAACAAATCAAAGACAAAAGGACAAAAATAATTATAAATTAAAAAAAATGAAAACCAACCCTCGTTGCCAGAGATTTCACACTAAGACAAAATTGTTGTGGTTAGGGCAAAGGTCACCTTAATAGTGCTGAGATCCATGGGGTGTTTGATGATGTCATGGTAGTCATGGAGACCGAGGGCTTTAGCGTCCACCGGTTTGTAGAACGGCCAGGCGTACCCCGCGTGTTTCTTGGACAGCATTTCTCTGAGGAGCCGCGCGCAGAAACGCAGCAGCTCCTGACGTTTGGGCGTCGCCGTCCCCAACGACTCCAGGCCTGTGACCAGGTGGTGCTGGGAGTCCGGCTGCGACCCCTCTTTCTTCAGTTGCTTGGACGGACGGTTACTGTCCCGACGCAGCCGCGTCTCCGCGGAGACAGGCGGTGATTCGCTGAGCTGGTCGTTGGCTGTGGGCGTGGTGGTGTCGGCTTTCCTTTTCTGGCTCTTCCTTTGCTGCGTGAACAAGAGACAAATGTGAGTTGTTTAACGACCTGTAAGAAGTCGACGACCGAGTCGATCCCTAACTGCAGTTTAATTTACAATGTTCGGCGCTACTTCCCCACCATCGTACCTTCACCAGAGCGGGCGAGCTTTGCAACATGGAGACAGGATGGAGGCCTGGATGTAACGGCGCTGGGAGAGGAACAGAGGTCATGCCCTGGGCCAGGACTTCAGGGGTTGAAAGGGAGAACTGGGTTCCCAGATGGGTGTGGGAGGTGGGCGTGGGAGGCACACGTGGGGGAGGCTGTGGCAGAGGGTGAGGGTGAGGCTGAAGTTGTGGTGGATACTGTGACTGAAGCTGAAGCTGAAGCTGCGGTGGAGGTTGCGCCTGAAGTTGCGGCTGAAGTTGCGCCTGAAGTTGTGCCTGAAGTTGCGCCTGAAGTTGCGGTGGAAGTTGCGGCTGAAGTTGTGGTGGAAGTTGCGGTGGAGGTTGCGGCTGTAGTTGCGGTGCAGGTTGGGGTGGAGGATGGGGCGGAGACTGGGCGACATGAGGAGGGGTCAAGTCTTGGCTCGAATCTGAATTTGTGATCACAGCTGAAAAGAAACAGCAAATACATTCATTCAGAAAAATACAACTTTAGTGTTTAACAAGAAAGTCCAGCAGAAAGAAAAACTTATTAATATTACACCAGAAAAGTTGAGAAGTTAATAAGAGCAGGAAACCAGTACAAAAAAAATCAGGCTGATTTAACCAGTTCAATACAATTAACTCATTGATTAAAAGTTGATTTAAATAATATGAGCTTTAAATAAATGTATAAATAACCTCCCTTTATATAAACAAAGACTGTGACCAAAGTACAGAGTACAAGTAAAATCACAACATCGTCCATACCTGCCTCCTTTCGAGGCCCACGTCGTCCCTTGGTGACCACAGTGATCTCAGTTTCTTCTTGCGGCATCTCCGTGATCTTGTGCAGGAAGAGCTTTTCTAAGGACTCTGCCATCAGGACGATATCATCCCCCGGCTGCAGGAGTGAAAACAGACGTGATGAGAAGACACCGACTTATTTACTCTCTCTCTCTGCTCCTTGATGGACCGCAGCTTCAGACGTTGCTGACCTTGTTGTAGATGTAGCAGTTAGTGAACATGGTGTTGAAGTCATGGATGCACTCCTGGGCGTTCCAATAGTAGTGGTTCTCCAAGCGCTTCTTTATTGTCCCCATGTCCATCGGCGTCTTGATGATTTTGTAGTAGTCCTTGATGAAGAACAGACGAGAGAGAGTTTAATTAGAAACTCTACAGTAAAAGAACCAAAAAACAAGAAGGAACAGAAAGTATGGTTTACCATCTGTAACAAAGCTAAAGGCACGAAACACAGTAAAATATAAAACTGAAGGAACAGAGACAGACTGTGCTGTGGACTGTAGTGTTGATGGCTACAAAAACAAAGAGAAAAAAAGAAGAAACAGAAACACATGAAGACTCACAGGCAAATTGAGTTTGATGGCATCTACCGGAGCTTGAAAGGGCCATGCAAAGTGGTGTTTCCACAATGTCTTTAACACCACTTTGAGCAGGTACTGAAATGAACACCAAGATGAAGTCAATCAAATTGAATTGAATCAAATTTGAAAAATATACAAAGAAAGTCCCAGGTGAAAACAGGAAGGCGGTTCTTTACATGTAGTTGGTTGGTCTGTCGTTTTGGTCTGGACGGGTTCCATGTCTCTGGTGCCGGGGGGTTGAAGGGGAGGGGGCGTGGGGCAGAGGGGGGGTTCTGGCTGCTGCCTGCCTGCAGTCCGTCTCCCATCGTCCACGCCGATTGCAGCGGTTGAGCAGACAGCTGAGGCACACTGGACCTGGCAGGGCCGGGTGAACCAGAGTGGAACCCCCTCAGGCCATTACTCCTCACTCCACTGGACTCTCTGGAAGTCCAAAAACATCTGATTGCTACGTGTTCACATTTCAAACATGTCATCGTGCCAACATTATCAAAGAGTCTTGTCAAAAAAAACATTTAGACTTGGCTCGAGAAGCAGCTCAATTCACCCCCTGTTATACTTCAATGGTATGTTATTTAATTGTTTCTGGGAGGAGCACCACCCTTCAGCTGTCACAACACATGTAATCCAACTGTGGGAAAAACTGTGCAATTGCTGTCGCAACCAACCCAACACAATTGTTTACGTGGAAGTCGCTTGTCATTATTGTTTTTAATTCTTTAAGAAACGTGGCGTCAGCTTCGGTAGCACTGCTACGTGTTAGCAAGACAACTTGGCACGACACGTCAACAGTTCCAAGAACTCTAATTATCCTGCTTCACCTTACTGGCCTTAAAGCTTACTGTAAAAGCAGATGACACGATAATAAAGTATTGATCAAATCTTAACCTAACCCCTGTTATTTAGGCATTTTACACGCAGTATATCATGAGT
>NC_024315.1:1141787-1156578 GCF_000523025.1 Cynoglossus semilaevis | reverse complement strand
GGGGGGGGGGGGGGGGGGGTGGGGGGGCGGGGGGGGGGGGGGGGGGGGGGGGGGGGGGGGGGGGGCAGAGGGGGGGTTCTGGCTGCTGCCTGCCTGCAGTCCGTCTCCCATCGTCCACGCCGATTGCAGCGGTTGAGCAGACAGCTGAGGCACACTGGACCTGGCAGGGCCGGGTGAACCAGAGTGGAACCCCCTCAGGCCATTACTCCTCACTCCACTGGACTCTCTGGAAGTCCAAAAACATCTGATTGCTACGTGTTCACATTTCAAACATGTCATCGTGCCAACATTATCAAAGAGTCTTGTCAAAAAAAACATTTAGACTTGGCTCGAGAAGCAGCTCAATTCACCCCCTGTCATACTTCAATGGTATGTTATTTAATTGTTTCTGGGAGGAGCACCACCCTTCAGCTGTCACAACACATGTAATCCAACTGTGGGAAAAACTGTGCAATTGCTGTCGCAACCAACCCAACACAATTGTTTACGTGGAAGTCGCTTGTCATTATTGTTTTTAATTCTTTAAGAAACGTGGCGTCAGCTTCGGTAGCACTGCTACGTGTTAGCAAGACAACTTGGCACGACACGTCAACAGATTCATTCCTACCAGTAACAGCCTTACAATTCCAAGAACTCTAATTATCCTGCTTCACCTTACTGGCCTTAAAGCTTACTGTAAAAGCAGATGACACGATAATAAAGTATTGATCAAATCTTAACCTAACCCCTGTTATTTAGGCATTTTACACGCAGTATATCATGAGTATATCATGACTTTATACTGCATCACTGTGGGGTTTCAATCAAAAGACCACTGCCTGAGGATTTAAACATTTAATGGGATTGTAGTTTGTGTGTAGACATATTTAAGTCCCAGCAAAAAAAGACAAAAAGAAGTAGAGTTCAATAATAATTTCATTTATATAAAAAAAAATTTTTTATAATAATTTCATTTATATAAAAAAAAAAAATTTTTCATGAGCAACCAGAAGAAAAACGTGTCATTAAATAAATACATGCTGCAACTACCCCTCAGGCTCCACAACAGCATCAATTCATGTCAGTACATTTGCAGAAATTCAAGAAATTTCAAGATTTTGCAAGATTATACAACGTTGTAGTATTACAGTTAACCAATAACAAAGAGGAGCTAATGATCAGCGGTTTCACATAATAGTAGAAGAACATTAACCAAAACAGAATCAGCTGTTAAAAAAGCTGATAGCGCGACAGCAAACCTCTACGTCCAAATCAAGTTACAAAGAAACTTTCAGGTGTTTTACGACTCCAGGACTGAGTGAAGCAAGAAGACGCACAATTGTGACATTACATTGGTCTCCCACAGATAACGACAAAGACTGTGTGACTCAAAGTTATCAATGCCTGTACGCAAATTGATCAGCGACCTTTTGTAAAGAAAAGGAAAAATAATATCAAAACATTGAGAAAGTTTGTGTGCACCACTTTCTAACTGAGGACTCACATGTTTGTCGTAGCGCAGCTCTGGTCTAAATTAATTGTGTGATCATATCTCAGTTGGTGAGGCAGCGTTTTACAGAGGCAATCACCAGGACTGAACTTGCTGTAAGTGTACGGAAACTGCAGGATTTGAACAGGAGACGGAGTGACAACACCTGTAACAGAGACAGAAGAAAGAGCGACATGTAAACAAACTCCAAAGCATAAAACCTTCAGTTACACTAAAGTAGCTGTTTGCTAGGGTTACAGTCCTAGTGTTGACACACGTCAATCACAACGCACCGTTACATAACACGACACAAACATACATGGAATTAATACTGGTGAAAATGAAATATATATATATATTTAAAATCTAGAATTCAATTCAACTGCAGGAAATTGTAATCTAACAACTGTATTTGATTACAAACATAAACGAGACTGGTTGAATGGAAGGGGGCAGTTACATGTGGCACATGATTTACAAACGAGACAGCAGAAAATTGACTTTCATGGTTTTGTGTTGATTGTTGTTATACACATTCACAAACATGCAACACCTAAAACAAACAAGCTCTGATTGTTGTTATACACATTCACAAACAACAAGCAACACCTAAAACAAACAAGCTTTGAAACGTTCAGGTAAAAGATGCTTCTTGATTTACATAAAAAAATCACCCAAACTTCAAAAACATTTATTAATTTTATCAGATGAAAATCACCCAAACTTCAAAAACATTTATTCATTTTATCATATGATATCCGTAAAGGCGTTATATATTTATTTAGGTCACGTTTTAATTCAGGATACCATCTGGAAAATCGGAATAACGTTGTTGATTTCCTTCCGGTAGAGTAGGTGTTTATATTTTAGTTGAATATATCCGCAATGCAGATTTTTACTATCGATATTTAAATGTGTACACGATTATCAAATCGTAACGTAACCTGTTCAAAAACGGCGACTGTAATGGCCACAGTATAAAAACTGACGAACACACACGAATTAGTTTTAGTTAGACATTCTATTTCAGAGAAAACGTTAAAGACAGTACATCCGTACATCTCAGTCGACCGCCATGTCCGCTACGCCGTAAAGTGACAGGTTCGCACGTAAACACCGTTTCAGAATGCAACTTAAGCACATAAGATATTCTCGAAGTGACGTACGTCATGCTTTACAGTGAACGTATGCGTCTTTGTGCGTAAAGTACGCTGTTTATAGCACGTACGTTGTGTCGCGAATATGGCAGACGAGGCTACAAACAAACAGCCTAGCAGCTAAATGGCTAACACGGTAGCGGTTATGCAGCTAATGTGCACACTGACAGCACCGACAGAACAGTGCAATGAAAACGGACTTATTACAAGCACGAAGTGACAAACGACGCAATAGAAAGAAGTAATGATAATGAAAAATCGAAAAGGTAGAAAAGACTCCAAATTTGTCCGTCTCATGTGCCCGAACCGGTGCAAGGCCTGTGAAGAGAGCTCATGCTCCGCTTGCCGAAGCGCACCATGACAGCGCGGGAAATACGCCATCAAATAATGTGCCAAACGTTTTCAAGCATGCCGGGATTTGCCCGCTTCCGTTCCATTCCCCACCGCCGCCAAAGCAAACATATTTGATGCGTCTTTTACCTTCTTCTATCGGTTGTCAGCGCCCGCAGACCTTCCTCGCCCCAAATCCAGAACAAACAGTCCCGTTTGACGTCAATGACGTCAGACGTACAGAAGCTCGCAGACAGGACGTCACCTGCCATCGCCCGGCCCCTGTGGCGCATCATGCAATAGTCTGCAATCGTTTCAGTCAGTAAACAGTTCGCACAGAGAGTTTGAAGTACAGAGGGATGTACTGTGTTTGTTTAACCTTTAGATACTGCAGGTAAACACCAGTGTTTTAGTTATATTATGTCTAGCCATGGTATGGTTGCTAATCTTTTATTATTGTTGTATATATCTGTTTACCTGGTTCAGTCCTGCCGTGGTATTCGGTAAATTCGTTTTTGCATCTGGAAGAAAACAAAGTCTGATTTGTATTTTGTCTTTTGGGGATTTTAGATTGTTGGATTCAGCTACTTACCGTACACCATAGTCATAAATCAAATGTCACTAATATACTAGTAATGTTTATTTAACAGGAAATATCTTGGACGATTTTGTAATGAACGAGGGTTTTTTTTAAGGCTTACTCCATCTTGTGGAAAGTGGTAACTACAGTTTTAAAAATGTAAATCTTAAAAAGACTTCAATAAGCATTTGCTTTTGAAATCTGAGTTCTATGTTTGATTTTATTTAATAAATACGTAATTTTGGAACAACCTGAATTACCCATTATTGTATGTCCAAACTTACCAGGTACGGTAAGACTTCCGAGATCCCACACTGGGGGATTTTCTTAATAATAATTGCGTCTTTTAATCGTCTCACAATGGGGAAATTTACAGTGCGAGTCTTTGCAATCGCTGTAAATTGGGAAATAGCTGTTCCACACAGTCAGGGTGAAGTGCTCCTTCTTTCAGGTGACTTTATTGACCGTTGTCCGTCTGAAAATGCAGATAATTTACACATTAAAAAAAAAAGATTGAAAACTTAAAATGACAGAGTCCAGCAATTATTAGAAAAGGCAATACAGTATGTGGATTTTTAAATGCACTGTTTTGTAACCGTGTTTCACTTTTTATGGTAAAAGAAAAACCAAAAAGCTTTGTTAAAAAAAAACAAACATGTCTCCCAACACAGCTGATAAGGTTACAGTACATCAGACACACTGGTCCATTTTTAATGTCTTTGTATCTTTACATCGTTTACATCCCAGTCATTGACCTGGTATTCTAAATACTAACTAAACTAAACTAAACTAAAAACTGCTGGGTTCTAAATACTAACTAAACTAAACTAAAAACTGCTGGACGTTGATGGTTTACATTGCAATATGGAAAATAACTAAAACTTATTATTAACTCCAGTCTTTTTCCACCAATAGCTCAGTAAGGTTTATACTAACTAGCCAAACCTCAGACGAGTCACTGTTAATCCACCTGATGACTTTGGTCATGATAATGACTGAAATTTAAGAACATGATTTTCTGATGTACAGATTTTACAAATCTGCACATTTTTGTTTCTCCATTTAACACTTTACACAACGCTCCACTGTGGCTGTTTATTGACTTAAACATCCACAACGGCGCCTTGTTAGGTCTCCCATGATTCATTACACATGACACTGAGCACATTCTAACCTGCAGTCTAATAACGTGTCCTACTGGGTTCATTTCTAACTTCTAACCCATATGGACTGTCATGTTTTTACATAAAATCTGAGCTGTACCTTAAAAATTAACTGAAGTTCTCCATGATCTAAACATGGGGAAAAAAAAATTCAAAAAAAATTGCATGATATTTATCAGCCACAAAAACAACATATAAGCTGCAAAACTTAGAGGGAGAACTTCTGCCTGGTAACTGATGAGCTGTCGTGGGAGCGTGAGGTCACGTACTGGTCCAGACAGATGTCAAAGAAACAAAAATACACCCTGGGTGTTTAAGTCATTCCTGATTCAACTCTTCATCCTCAACATCGCCCGTTTCCAATCCTTCATCCTCTGCTTCACCCAACTCCTCTTCTCCAACCTCATCGTGGATCACGTAGCCCCCCTCCTCTTCTTCTTCCTCACCAACTTCAAAACCTTCTTCCTCTCCAGCGATGTGTTGCTCCTCTTCCATCTTCACCTCCTCAGCTGCTGCGTCAGTCTCGGCCTCGGCTTCAGCCTCCTCACCCACATCTTCCTGTGATGCCGGCTCTTCTTGTGTCTGTGCCGAATCAGTTTGTCCATCTAACGTCTCATTGGTCAACTCCATCTCTGACACGTCCATCAACATAGAGTCCTCTGGATCCTGGTCGTCATGGTTACCAGTAAATGGGTTCTCACCCTGAATAAAAAAAGCACACAAAAAAACTGGGTTCTCACCCTGAATAAAAAAAGCAAAAAAAACAAATTGACCATAGAAGTTCATTCAGTCAAAGATGAGTGAGTTCTGCTGTTCAGTCAACATGTTTTGTTCTTTGTGTTCATCACAAAATTGGCTTCTAATACAAAACTTCCGAAAGGCTTATAGCGACACCCAGTGGATAACATTTGAAACAGCACAAACGTTGAGCACTAATGCGTCTCACAGCTTGGGAAAAATTGTTTTCTCTCTGACTGAATAGAATGACAGTAATGTGTTCCCTCTCACTGCTGGCCAATCGGAGTGTTCCATAAATAAACAACTTCTAAAACAGTGACATTGAATGGAATAAAATGCTGTGCAGTACACAGCACTATTTCTAAGTATAAGTAAAACAGTGTTTGTGTTAATCTAGCACTGTAAGCAGACTACTGTCATACGATTCCATATGATTGATAAAAGTGAAGGCTAACTAATGTTTCCCCTTGACTTCTGTGACTGCAGCATGACTCTGTACATACCTTGATGTAAAGCTCCAGCTTCTTGCTGATGAATTTGTGGTTAAGGATGCTCCGAGCGACTGACACGCAGGCTCTCTTTGACTGCTCCATCATGCCCTGGATTAAAAAGAAAGTTCAGGAGTCATTCTCAAAGCAGGATGAGAAATACTACAATTTAACTACAAATACATGCATACTTTGGGAGAGTAGAATTGGTTTATGTTGTGTACGTCTGCCAGCAGTACAACAAAACATTAGGTACGTAGCTGCGGATAGATGTGTGTCACATGACAACAGGAATTCAGAGACTGAAGTGAAATCACACCATGGAAAAACTGAGTGATTTTAGCACCATGTGAGAACTATTGTCTAAAAATATGGTTAAATATGGTCCTGACTAGAGCAGTAGTGA
Source organism: Cynoglossus semilaevis (assembly GCF_000523025.1). Lineage (NCBI taxonomy): Eukaryota > Metazoa > Chordata > Actinopteri > Pleuronectiformes > Cynoglossidae > Cynoglossus > Cynoglossus semilaevis. Next base: position 1,150,248 of record NC_024315.1, on the reverse strand, counting down.
GAACAACAGCTCAGAGTGGATCATATACCTTGCGGTTGTAGTTGTGATCAGGAGACCTGATGTGCTTCTGTATCAGGTGTGGCTGCATGGGGATGAACAGGTCACAGGCTGCACAGTGGGCCGCTTCCACCTTCCTCATGAAGTGCTCCATACCAATATCTACGCGTGTGACAGAACGAAACGATGACCATTCTCTACAAATCATTTTCATGTGAATTAACACACAGACACACTGTAAAAACCCAGTGCCAACCTCTGGTCAGATCCTGCTCTTTGTACAACTGGCAGATGGCGTCGCTGTGGTGTTCCATTTGACTGATCCTCTTCTCGATTTTCTTAAACTTGTTTTGCAAATACTCCTTTAAAAAAAAACAACAGGTATTCATAATCACATGACCCTCATCTCCTGGAACATACATGCACTGTTCAACAGTAATGACGGCAGTCACCTGTAGGAATTCGGACGTTGGCTTGGACAGTTGGCCGGACAGGAACTTGAAGTGGTCCTTGTGGAAACGACTCTCCAGGTGAGCTTCCATGTCGTCCTTGTAGAAGGAACGGAACTTGCAGACAGAGCAGGCGAACATTCCCCTGGAGGAACAACAGCACGTGTTTGTTTGAACAGAAGCCGAGAGACAAATCAACTCAATCTGGGCGGCTGCGTTTGCTCTTTGATTTGTTTACCTTTCCACAAAGCCCTGTCTCTTCTTCCTCTTTGGATGCTTGTCTTTGCCCTGGAGCTTTTTCTTTGCGTCTGGCGTGTTTGCAGCTGGTCGATTACAGAGTAGATATTGAAGACACCAATAACTAATGAAAAACATAGTAATGCAGATGCTCATTTGCAGTCATCGTTCATCACTCACCGTTATCTCCTTCTTCATCAGGTTTTGTCTTCTGGAACAAAAACAGAATTGTTATTTAATAGGAAACGAGGACGTTAACTGAATGTTTTCAGTCCTGCCGCAGCTTTACCACTTCTTCCTTGTTCACTTTAATTACGGTACTCTTTCGACCACAAGGCTTTACTGTGCTCTCAAACCACAGGCCTCTATTTAAAATCAAACAAAAATGTTCTAGGTATCAACTATCTACTGACCTCATCAGCAGGGGCCTGTGGTTCAGAGGCTTCGCCATTTTTCTCCACTTGCTCTAGAACACAAAGCATGAAAACCAGTGAGTGATATGAACGTAGAAAATGTAAAAGAAACAAAAACAAAACAATAAACGAACCTTGAACTGAGGAAGTACCTGGCGTGACCTCTGATTCTTTGCTCTCCGTCTCGGTCCTGTTTATCTTTGACTCAGGTTCATCGGTAGGTGTGAGCATCTGTTTCCTCTTCTTCTGATTGTCACGCTGTGGCTTCACCTGCTGCAGGGAGGAGCGATCAAAACACAACCACGACACTGCAGAACCTATTCTACCACCACAAGGATATTTACTACACTCTGTTCACCCGTCCCTCTAACTTCCTATTAGAGCTCCTGTGTTTGTTATGTTCGTGTGTCAGAATAACACAATAACCAAAGACTATGTAAGAATTGGTTATGGGGGGAGCGAGGGGGGGGCAGTAATTCTTTCTTGACTTAAAGAAAGGAATTAGGAAAAGCTTAGTGAGCTGAGTGGTGTGTCAAATGTGTCCTGGACAAACAGTTTCAATGGCAAAAAGCAGGCACCAGCACTGTAGGCTGACTTGGCCGTAGGGAATCAGAAGGGTCTTAACTTTGGATCCATGTCTGAGGAGGTCACATCTGGATGGAGGTACTTACTTTGTTTAGGGGTCTTTTGCGGACTCGCTGGGGGCCAGCCCGTGGGCCCCCTCCAAAGTGCCTCCTAGGATAGTCTTGAGGCCCATGAGTAGAACCCTGATGGAAGCCTCCACTCTCAGGGTACATGCGGTTAGACAGGAGAGATGGGAGCTTGCCTCTACCATATCCACCTCCTGCAGAGTGGCCACGGTGGGACTGGCCACCACTACCGGTGACCCTTCCACCGCCTGACGGGGCAAGGTCAGACCTGTGGCTTACAAACCCTCCTCCAGCTCCACGCCCCCCGGGACTTCCACCCCTTCTGGGGGATCGTCGGCCTGCTCCGGCCCATCCTCCACCTCCAGAACCTCCTCCCAGTCCACTGGTGAAGGAGTCCCTCATATTTTGTCTTATTTTTGTATAAGAGGAGGACAGACAGTTTCAATGGCAAAAAGCAGGCACCAGCACTGTAGGCTGACTTGGCCGTAGGGAATCAGAAGGGTCTTAACTTTGGATCCATGTCTGAGGAGGTCACATCTGGATGGAGGTACTTACTTTGTTTAGGGGTCTTTTGCGGACTCGCTGGGGGCCAGCCCGTGGGCCCCCTCCAAAGTGCCTCCTAGGATAGTCTTGAGGCCCATGAGTAGAACCCTGATGGAAGCCTCCACTCTCAGGGTACATGCGGTTAGACAGGAGAGATGGGAGCTTGCCTCTACCATATCCACCTCCTGCAGAGTGGCCACGGTGGGACTGGCCACCACTACCGGTGACCCTTCCACCGCCTGACGGGGCAAGGTCAGACCTGTGGCTTACAAACCCTCCTCCAGCTCCACGCCCCCCGGGACTTCCACCCCTTCTGGGGGATCGTCGGCCTGCTCCGGCCCATCCTCCACCTCCAGAACCTCCTCCCAGTCCACTGGTGAAGGAGTCCCTCATATTTTGTCTTATTTTTGTATAAGAGGAGGACAGACTGTCAAAGCCTCCTCCTCCTCCTCCTCCTCCTCCTCCTCCTAGCCCCATTCCTCCTCCGAAGCCTGAGCCTCCTCGCTGGCCAAAAAGCAGGCTGTCCCCACGGTCATCAAGATAACCATAGCTACCGGCGCCAGATCTGTAGAGATCTCGAGAGGAGGCCAGGGAGGAGGTGCGCGAGTCGTACGACTCGTACTGGTCAAACCTGCAGGGAGGGAGGGAGAGGATTGATGGAGAAAAGCCGAGAGGAAGGGAGGCAGAGAGACAGGTTTGGATTTCTCCACCTGCCGTTCCTTCTCCTCCATCATCTCACTTTCTCCATACATGCTTCTTTTTTAACCCCCAGCTTATTTTTCTGTGAACCACATTAGATCAGAAATGAATGATCCAAACAAGTCATCACATCGGAGAGGTCTGGTAGGACACTGTAGGAATTTACTTAAATGTACTCCTGTTGGAGTTCAACAGTATGCTGCATCTCAGACAAATGCAGTGACTTGACATACAGTAGTCCTTATTAGTGCATGCGTCTTCAAAAGACATGAACTTTATCCGTGAGAACCAATAACGCTGTGACCCATGTGAAAACACCTGAAAATGTCACTGTTTTTCACTGTGAAACGTGTGGATATTTTAGCTAGAACAGGACAAAATCCAGCAAAACCTAAAAAAAAACAAAAACCCAGTAAATGTGCAACCTAAAGCCAGCGCATATGGATAGGTTACATGGGGATGAGACAAGAACAATGTGCACAAAGAGATGTCGGTACAAAAACAGAGTTTCAAACAGAGCTGCATAGAAAGTAGGTCGGCGTGTTTGCAAAGATTTCTGTCTTCAGCAGGGGCTGCATATTATTTTACCACACCTATGGAACACAGCAACCCAAACGAAAATTAGAGGATAGCTGGTAAAAGGTGCAGGGGGTGGGGGGGGCAGGACCCACACTTGGACAGAAATGTTTGAGCCAATAAAAGAAGCTAAAGTTTGATCGTTACCAGAGGAAACCTGACCTCATCTACACTATTTAGATGGAACTGTGTATGTCACAGAGATACTCTACTTTCATTCAATGACAGACATTGATGGAGGGAATGTTCTCATTCAATCTGATGGAACCAGACTGATTGACAGTCTATCAGAATTTTACCTGTCTCCGCGTGACCCTCTCATCCCACCCTCCAACTGAGAGAGCATGTCGAGACGCTGGTTGATCTTGGCAATGACAGAATCCGCATTAATGCCTGAAAATAAAATTAAAGATGGGTATTATACACGTTTTAATGAATGCGTGCACTGTTGTGTGAATAGATGCAGATTTTCTAACGTTAAACTTGATTCAACGTAGATTATATAATAAGGATGGGCCTCTGTTATTGTGGTTCCATAGCGAAGACATTAGAGTATTCATAATAATCCATTCATAATCCACCTTTTATCCCCGAATATAATCTTATTCATTCCAAAACATTTCAACAGCCAGTTACGCATTGACTCCTCACCTCTGCTGCCCGATCCTCCCCAACCAGAAAAACCTGCAACGGGATATTTAATGAACGTTATTCAAACTGATATTTTTACATGAAAAAAAGGTATATTTCAAAATAATCAGAATTTTAAATGATTAACATTGGAGCCGCGAAAACATCTCAAGACGCTTTCTATGAGGCGGCCATTTTATTTAGCTTTTATTTAGTATCTCTATCCAACGGCTCCATTTTAAAAGAATCAACCTGCTGTTTGCAGCAAAGCATTTTTAAATACAATCGCAACAATATTGTACACATGTGGTTATATCGCGGCGTTAACAGTCATTTGTCGACGCGGCTAGGCTAGGCTAGGCTATGCTAGGCTAGGAGGCTGCGGTTCATACGTTTAACAAAACCAATGTATTCGTGAATGGTTTGGTTTAAGAAAACACAATTACAATTCCATATTTCCTATGTCAACATTAAAACTTTGCTATGCATATTTGTTTTTGTTGTCGTACAGCTCGCAAACGTCTACGAGCGTGTAGCGAGCGCACGTAGCATGAGGCTAACACTGAAAGCTAGTCAGCACCGTGAACCTATCGACGGCGTAAATTCTAGAACAAACAAATAATGAAAATAAATATTCGGGTTTTTTTTACCAGAGCCGTAGCCTCGATCCATGACGGCCAAGTTTGAGTTTAGTATCGCTGTTCAGAAAACAGTGTTCAAAAACAGGCTCGGATTTTACAGTGGTGACGCCCGAGACTGTACTGCTTCTGCTGCTTTGTTCTTAAGAGGTGCAACACACGGTCAGTGCATCAGCGCCATCTAACGGCGAGAAGTGCAGACGACGGGTAGAAATGAAATCTAAACGGGATTGGTTTATACAGCTACGTGTCCAACTACGACATTGGGATTTGTTATTGTTCAACTTGGAACTAGAACATTTTTCTACATTTAGATAGATTAGATAAATGGATAGGATAGATAGATAGATAGATAGATAGATAGATAGATAGATAGATAGATAGATAGATAGATAGATAGATAGATAGATAGATAGATAGACAGAACTTTATTAATCACTTTTAACTCTTAGATAGATAGATAGATATAACTTTATTCATCCCTTTTAACTTTTATTTTGCCAACTCGGGTCTCTAAAGTCTGCTTATGACGTCATTATTCAAGCACTGTCCTCCTGTGACTTTTTCGTGCACGTTCCTTCTTCTTGTCGGTTAGTGAAGCAGTAGTACATCAGATATCCTCCCGAGACTTTCAGGATACTTAGGGCCGTGGCTTGTCGGAGGCAGGACCATCTCTCCCTCTCCCTCTCTCTCTCCCTCTGAGTGAGGAACTCTCAACTCATCTCCCTCCCATTTACGCCTCCTCTTCCTCCTCCTCCTCCTCCGCCTCCTCTTTTCCCCCCTCTCTCCGCAGCTGCAGCCTCAGTTGACCAGCGTCGCAACCGAGCGATGCTCTTCCCGGAGAATCTCTGACATCACCGCTGACTGACATCTACCTTTTTTACCTTCCCAAATTTATCCTAATCCCGTCGGCGTGTGATCTGAGAAACTTCACAGGACAAGGGCTGTTGTTCGGTTTTTGTTTTTTAATTTTTAAATTTACACGTCTGAAAACTGACCTCCTCCCGCAACAGGCATTTTTTCCTCGCTCTTCAACCGAGTCTCCCCCGTGGGAGGATCTGATTTCGAAATAGCGATTACATTAATGTTTATGGAAAGACACAGACACTGTCAACCGATAACTTAATCGAAGATGTTTCGGGAAACGCTGGGCAGACTCGCCTGATTTTTGGTAAGCTGTCCTCAGTCGGTGTGTGTTTTGGAGACTGAAAGCATCTTCATCCAGACGAAGAAGGAGAAGAGGAGCCAGCGGAGTGTCCACAGATTGTTCTGAGGTAGGCCCGTTCTGTTGTTGCTGTTTTTATTACTCATCAAAACCGGATGTAGATTGAAAACAATGTTCATATGTTGTGTGTTTAAGTTTTGGTGCCGTTGGTATTTTTCAATGACATCACCATAAACAGATGTTAAGAAACTTATATATGTTATATATATATATACAATAATTAATTGATTGATACAACTATTGGAAAGGTTGGATATTTTCCCCTCTTGTTCTCGCCATAAACAAATTAGGAGAACATTCTTGGACAACATATAACATCTGGTCCACATCGCAACCCAATAAAGTGAAGAATGTACAGTATGTATTACATTATATTCACACATACGCTGCTACATGTGACATTAATTAGGCTTTGGTTCAGTGTGGAAACCAGTTGACTTTCAACCGAACGGTTGTGGGTTTGAGTCCAGGCTTATTGTTCTCCAAGAATGAAGAACCTGTATTTAACAGTCAACATCAAGACCACGGAGTGGTCACATGACCGCAGACTGGTCTGAAACCAGAAACCAGCTGTTTAACCATTTTAAACATTTTAGGTTCACTTGCGAGCAACGTCTCGTTGTAAAGTTACGTGTTTACGTGGCACCTGAATATATACAGGATACGGCAGCAGTCGTACGTGTGTGTCTTTATCAATAAGTTGAAGAAAATCAAACCAAACTGTCACCGATCTCAGGTGCGGAGTTCCTCAGGGTGAGGTGTTGGGAGTACTGTTGTGTGAGTGAGGGCTTCTGGGAGTTTCACCTGTGTGTGTGTGTGTGTCTTCTGTTAATATCCTGCTGTGATGTTGTTCCTGTGGTGGACGAACAGCTGGCTGGGGTGTCCGTCTAAACAGCTGTTTCCCCCCCCCCCCCCCCCCTCCCACTCTCCCCCCTCCCCAACAGTTTGGATTATCAAATCCCACAAGCCCTCCACCCACATGACACCAATCATGACTCCTCATCCTCCCTACGAAGGAGAATACACCCTTGAAACAACAAACCTCTCTTCACCTCCAGCTTAACTTTTCACTTCTTTCTTTCCTGAACTCAAAGACCCAGGGCAGGTTTTTAAGGATTCTCAGTCCGGTTGCCTTCAGATTTTTTTCGTTTACATCATGATGGTCAAAGTGACGAGTTTCTGAGTTTTTTGGGTTTTTTTGCGTGACAGCGGTGATTTTCTTTTTGGTTGCAGGCCTGTTGCATCATGCTGTTCTCCAAAGGTTAGACAGACACTCTAGGATTTTTTTTTTTTTTTTAAGCCCACGGCCAAAAGCAAACTCCTTTCCTGTTGTTGGGTGTGTCGGCCTCGGAGCCCCTTTCCACCCACTCTTGTCTGCAGCAGGGCGAGAGTGCTGCTCATAAATATGGTATACAGACGAGGGAGGGAGGGAGGAAGGGAGTGTAATGCACGTAAGGAAGAAGGATGGAAAAAGGTCAGGGATCTGAAGGAAGACGACATCCACGTACCAAGAACTAATCATGATCAGTCGATATATCACCTGGTTCTACCAGAGTTCTATGTTGGTTTTTACACCACATCTTTGAACCCAGAACCGTATCTTCGGTGTCAGTGTCGGCCGCTGACCCACAGCTCCAGCCTGACGTAGACCTCCAACCCTCAGCTGAGATGTTCCTGCTGTAGAAGCTGACGGTCGTCTGTCGGGTCTTAGGGGCAAAACACGCCAAAAACACGCCCACTTTCACGGCAGTGACTCTGGGTAAGGGGGGCGTGGCCACGTAGTCGCTTCAGCACGGACTGCCACAGACCACGGGAAGACAAGTAACACACGTGAGAATCAGGCCACGCAGTGGACAGGCGGATACAGCTCTTGCCTTACAGTGAGGAGGTCACCTGTTTTAGTGATAGTGGTAGGTAATCGTCAGCACAGCAGTGACGTCCTGGATCTGACCAGGTCTGTGAAGGACCAGTGTGGGGCATTAGGGTTGTTAGAGGAAGAGGAAGAGGAAGAGGAAGAGGAGGAGGAAGAGGAAGAGAAAGAGGAAGAGGAAGAGGAGGAGGAAGAGGAGGAGGAAGAGAGTCATCATAAAGTGGCTTCAGATAATCCACGCTGTGGTTTGGCTCTGTGCAAATAAAGCTGATTTTGATTGAGTTGAGTTTTTTTTTTTTAGACGCAGATGGAGAAGAACTAACTGAGAGGAAAACAGGAGAGAATTATGGGATATGGTGAGACGTCAAATACAGGAAGTGATGTCACACAGAGGAGAGAAAAGTGGAAAAATAAAAAATGTAGTATTTAAAAAAAAACAACAATTTGGACATAAAACAACATGTAACGTTGACTGTTGAGAAAAAAACAATGTATGGATGAACGGGGGGCAAAACAAGGTGAGGGGGCAAAACA
>NC_024315.1:1134517-1140835 GCF_000523025.1 Cynoglossus semilaevis | reverse complement strand
CCACCACCACCACCACCACCATCATTCCCGCTCTCTCGTTCCCCTCTCCTTCTGCTTCCTCTCTCCGCTGCCCGTTTTCTTCTCGGTTCTGTACTTGAGAAAGTATGTGAAGGAAAGAGAGCGAACGGACGCCAGAAAAGCAATGAAGAAAAAAGATGTGTTGGAACAGTCGGGGAGGATGATTGAAAAGAGGGCTCATGTGGCACGGCACATGGGTGTAGGATCTGAGTTGGAGCGACTCCGTGTCCCAGTGGTCCAAAGATGTGGATGACAATGGACAGACTGTCTCAACTCTGTCCTGCCTTCATTTCAACACTCCTTCTCTGCGGTGGCTTTGAAAAACGTCAAAGTATTTGTTGTGGTTTTTGTGTCTGAGTTCCCTTCACGTCCCGTAGAGAAGGCACCAGAATACTTTTATCACATGCCATCGCCTTATTTATCGTAAATCCAAGTGAATATTTTCACAGTAATTATAACATGTTGGAACAGGCATGGGTAAACTACGGCCCGGGGGGGGAGGGGAGGGGCAGATATGGGCCATTTGGCCAAACTTATGTCCAAAGGATGTTATTAATTTATATTATTATTATAATACTGCTGCCTCTTCTCTGCAATGCCTGTATTTCCCCAGTAGATGGCAGAGAAAAGGCTAAAAGCTTTTATCTTTATCTTTATTTATCTGCTCCTGACCCCCCCTGACTTTTGTTGGATGTAGAGCCCATCCATCCACTCGTCCATCCCTCCCTCCCTCCATGTCGTGGGTGGAGTTGGACCCCAGCCTCTCACTCATCCAACACAGGCGGTTTTCAGACACGAAACTGCTGAACGTGGCCCAAAACGTGGTCCAGACATTTTCCAGCCGTTGCTGTGAATGTCTAACGTTAATGTCTAATGCAGCAGGTGATCAGTGCAGACACGGCGGCAGGAGAACGTCAGGAACATTCAGCCAGGGTCGGCGCCTGGGTACGGCACGGAGGAGGCGGGAAACTGGTCGACTTCGTTTGTGACGTTTCTGCAGCTTTAACTACTGACGGGGGAAATGTGGACGTTCACATGGTCCACATGTCTGGACCATGTCTGGACCATTGACAGTCATTATCAGCCTCTACTTTTATGACATCAACTTCTATCATTCCCGTCTTCTCGCTCCAACTCTTTCGTGATGAATGTTTTAATGGCCTTGAGTGTTGACCAGTCGTGTTGACCAGTACTGTTGACCAGTAGAGTTGACCAGTCGTGTTGACCAGTCGTGTTGACCAGTACTGTTGACCAGTAGAGTTGACCAGTCGGGTTGACCAGTAGAGTTGACCAGTAGAGTTGACCAGTCGTGTTGACCAGTCGTGTCCATCGTCAGGACATGAAGCTCAGCAGTAAACCACCGTTCAGAGTGGACATATATTTATAAGTTGAAGCTGTAAAATCATTGTCCTCAGTTTCACGGCTCGTACTTTAGGGCTGGATGATACGTTGACGTTGACGTCGAACTGCCGTAATTCGAGCTTTAACATGAATACTCTCCACCAGAACATATAGCAGGGTGGATGGTGGATCGTATTGTGACTGGTGTGTAAAAACAGATTCTATTTCCTCGAGGTTTCACGGAGCGATACTGGGAACTGGTTTAACCTGTGGAAAAAAGGAAGGAAAGAAAAGGAGAGTGAACTACTTCTCATCTCAGAAGCTAGAAGTTATTTTCTTTTTTTCCCAAACACCATCACCACCACTGCTGCAACTTTAGAATCTAGGCCTCAAAGATAACAGCAAGTTGTCACCACACTGTTGGAGGTGTACAGCTCCACCAAAGGTGACGCGACCCTGAGAAAAGTAGAAAATTGTACAATTGAATTATATATATATATATATGTTTTTTTCTCTCACACACTGAGGCCATTGACTCCCAGTTTCTTGGGAGCCATGATGCCAGTTCACATTAAAATGTCACTGATTCTTCCTGCTTCAGTCTCTGCTGACTCTTTTCCAGCTCATTACTCTGTAATTTGATGGAGACTTTTTCCTCTCTCTCCTTCTTTGTTTCCCTACTGAGAATGAGAGGAATGGCCTACAGTACAGCTGGGATTGGTTATTATTTACTGACTTGGCACACACACACTCACGCACACACAGTCACACACACGCACACACATCCAGTGGAAACAAATTGGGTGAATCTGCTCTGCACGTAGGAATGTGAAGCGCCTGTGTTTGTGTGTTTTAGGTCTGGATGACAGAGCTGAGGAAAGAGAGAGAGAGAGAGAGAGAGAGAATTAAAGTTTGATTCAGGGCGTGGACAACAGTCTTTGTCCTCCGTCTGTCTCGTCCGTCTCCACGCTCGCCGCCGTCGTCGGCCCTGTCTCCTCAGAGGTCAGCCGTAGGATGAAAGGATCTGTTGCTCCACTGAGGGTGAGGAATTACAGGGAGGGAGAGCAGAAAGGAGAAGTGAGGAGGTTTCTGTGTTGACCTTGTCCCGCTGCCAGACGGTGGGACGGCGATGGTGGTGATACAAAGGATTCTGGGAGTGAGGGGGGAAAAAAAGAAGGGAAGAGGAGAGACGGCGTTTATTACTCAACTTTAAACACACGTAAATGACTTAAAGGACAAAAACAAAAGAACGGAGACATAAAAAAAGAAAAGTTCTTCTCTGTTTAGGTTTTTCAAACAGTTTTGAAATATTCTCTGACGTTGTCTGGTGAGGTTAGTTCTTCTCTGTTTAGGTTTTTCAAACTGTTTTGAAATATTGTCTGAAATTTGGAAAACGTTTCTCCTGACGTTGTCTGGTGAGGTTAGGTCTGTTTGACCCCGCCGTAGTTTGGGAACCTTGATACGAGATGTTTCCGTTGTCTTTTACCTCTGACTGTTGGCGTCCGGATGTGAGCGGACAGACTGACCACCGGCTCTTCTTTGTTGGACCAAAGTGTTCTGAACTTCAGTTCCAACATGGAGGAGCTCGTGGCTAAAAGGAATAGCTAGCTCTGCCGGCTCCTGTCCAATCAGCTCCTGGTTTAATTGGGCGTTTAATTACCAGAGATCTGCCCTCGGTCCGGGGTATCAGACGTCTGACCCCACGTCACCTGCTGCGGGCGAAACATGAAAACGTCCAGACCCGAGTCCCTGGACCCAAATAATATTAACATTCAATAAAGTTTAATAAAACCCGGTCCGAGCTCGACGTTAAAAAAAAAAAATCCTCAGGGCGTTGAAGTGACGACAAGGTTCGCCGCCTGTGACGCTGAAATCTGCTGAGGGCGATAAAAAAAACGGTTATTTATGTTGAAATGGCTTTAATGGGCCGCGATGTGGGCGGGATTTCTGCTGTCAGACGATGACAAATGGGTCGATGTTAGGGGTGGGGGGGTGAGGGGGGGGGGGGGCGAGAGGTTGGGCAACAGGGTGCAATAAAGTAATGTTTTTTGGGAGGTTTAGCTGCTGCCCTCTGCAGGGGTCACTGCAGCGGGTGATTTGACACAGTTTTATTACTGCGTGTTCTTTGTGACGTAACCGTCATCACGGAGCGAAACACACTGTGGTCACATGGTCACATGGTGTGTTAACGTGTTGGTTTCTACCTTTGAACTAGAGCTGCAGCTGAAGTTTTAAAACTTTTTAAATTATTAGTTAGTTTTAATTATAAATGGGAAAAAATAACCCTCTGAATAAAAGTAACAACCACCACAAAAAGAACAAAAGTAAACGAAACACAAAAATATTTATGTAAATGCTGCAGCGAAACCGACAAAATAAAACATTATAGATGATAAATAAATAATTTAAAATCTCAATCAATCCATTTGAGATGATTAATAAAGTGATTGTTTCAGCTTTAGTTTCAATCATGAGAATTATCGCCACCTACTGGTGGAGTGTTTTGTTACTGCGGAAGGTTTTCGTCTCACGTGCTTCAACTACTAAAAAAAAAAAAGAACTACAGACAGAGGGCAGCATCCTAGCATCAACAGAACTGGGCATGAAAAAATACTTTTAAGGACTCACTGCATCTTTCAAAATTGTAGAAACAGGAAAAACCAAAAAAACAGGTAAGGGTTAGTAATACATATATATTATTATTTAACCATTTCAGTTCACTCTAAATGAACTCTTAAAACACTTTGAGAAATAGTAAAAAAAACAACAAAAAAAAGACTTTTTCTATGAGATTTTCCTTCGTCTGCAGCGTCACACGATCCAGTGTTAATGTTAAAAACACAGACTCAGCTTTAAAATATGTTCACGCTTCTCTTCCCTCCCAGAGAAGAGAAGTGCTTGGTGTGATTTATGATTAGAACCAGATTAAAACCTCGTGCTGCGTCTAAAGAAGGCGGACACGACCGAGGTCGGCCCAAACCTGCTCCCAAACTGATGTGACGTCGCAGGAGGACGAGTCGATCCCAGAGCAGCCTCAGCTGATCAAGTTCATAAATCCCACCTCAGATCCCTCCCCCTCCCTCCCCCCCCCTTTACTCTTTACTCCGCTGTTATTCCGACTGTCGACTCCAACTCTCTTTAAGATAATTTTCATCTCCATTTCCTCCGTTAATTACGGGAGTTACCGCTGCCCTTTCTCTGTAAAAGTGTGTAATTCACCAGTTTCTGTCGACCTGCCTCGTGTGCTCCGGCTCAATTTTCGACTTTTTCCAACATGGCGTTCAACGGCCCACGGAGTCAAAGTCGAAAAATGTTCCACTCTGGAGAGGAAGGGCTGAAGTTCTTCAGTTGTGGAAAAAACAGCTGGGACTCTCACCCTTAAAAAATAAGAAGAAAAAAAAATTAATAACGTGAATTTTTTGTATTTAGTTCATCAATTTCAATTAAATCAATTAAAAACAAGAATGTTTTTTTTTATTTTTGTAAAATAAATTCTGGGATTTAGTGCAGGGTTCCCCAACCCCTGGTCCGCGGCCGGAACAGGTCCGTGGGCCATATGTTACCGGGCCACAGTGGGAAATGTACTTCATTTTTACTGATTTATTTCATTCAAAGAAACTCCGGTCAATTCTTTTTAAAACTTTCTTCATTTAAAGAGAATATTATTTCAAAATAATATGTCGTTCAGACTCCAATACTAAGAGAATAAGGTCTACAAGAAGCGTTCAGACTCCGATACTAAGAGAATAAGGTCTACAAGATGTTTTATTTTAAAAATGAACATATTTCTACCTTCATATGTAAGAATTTAATTTCATGATTTCTTCCAAATTTTAGTCGAGGGATTGTTTCTGTTTTTCCTGTGGTTCAAGTTATTGGATTTAAAGACTTGACTTTAGGAGCGTTAAGAATCCGGTCACGACACAAACGTTGTCGTGAATTTCGGGAAATTTGTTTCTGGAAAGAACCGTTTTTCCTGTTTTGGGAGATTCCTCTCCCACTCTTTCTCCCCCGTCTGCTGCCACCACTCCCCTCCTAAGTGGTTAAGACGCCAGTGCGAGCGTAGGAGCCTCGACTGGTGGCGATTGCAGCCTCTGTCTGTGAAGTTGCATCACTAAATGCTGTTAAGATGAAGAAACGGAGGGAGAGAGACCGAGAGACAGGATGGAGAAACGTGTGAGGAGTGGGTGTAAAGCCCAGATCCAACTCCCCCCGTCTCCCTCCCTGCTCTGATCATTTTCCCCTCCACGGCTAAGAACGCTCCATTTTTCTCATCTTGAGGAAAAAAAACAGTTGCTCAGCCATAAAGAACATGCTGTGAATCACAGCTGACATCATAAAAACGGCGGTCCGACACAGTCACGAGCTGTGAACACTGACAGTAAATTTCCTAGTTTCCCAGTTCGGGCGACCGAGTCCACCGAAGTGCAGCGGCGGTGGTTTTGTTTTTGTGAAACATGATACGGTCGTTGGTGTTTTGGACCAAATCCTCGGCCGTAGGCTGTTATTCCAAAAACACTGGAGCGGCAGAGGAAAATCGAGCCGATCCAGTTTGACCCCACGTGACCTGTGTTTTTCTGCTCGTCTCCGTCGCGTCACTGGACGAAGACCGCTGTGGTTTTCTCTCCGTGACTTTGTCCCATGTCTGTGTCCTCACACTCCCTCTGCCCCCCCCACGGCCCCACCTCCCCCTGCTGGCTACTCTGGCCTACTGCTGTTGGGGCAGGTGTCCACTTTCAGGCACTTTCAGAATTTTTCCCATGAAACCTCAGCGTCCGTCTGCAGACGAACTCTACAGTAGGAAAAAACAAAACAAAAACCAAACAGTTGCTCCTGATATTGCACTTATTGCAGCAGTGTTGCGTAAGACCTTATAAGGATGATGAAAAGACCAAAGGACACAACCCCTCCACCCCCCCCCCCCCCCCCCCCCCCCCCCCCCCCACACACCCCCACCAC
>NC_024315.1:1133674-1134470 GCF_000523025.1 Cynoglossus semilaevis | reverse complement strand
ACCCAAAAAAAAACCCCCAGAGTGACATCACTGTGATGCAGTGTCTCGTGCTGCTCTTCACCTTCACATCAATCTCACGTTTCAGAAACGTCTTCAGTCTGGTTGAAATAAGACGAGGCAAACGGAGAGTCACGGAAATATAGTTCAGAATCCATATGTATGAACTGGAAGAAGCACGGCCTGCAGTCAGGAAGACCTGGTTTGAACAAATCTCCTGTGACAGAATATGGCATGACATGAGAAAGAGGAACGGGGGAGAGGGGGGGGGGGGTTAAAGACTTTACTGTAAAAATGAAGGAGGGAAGTATGGGAATAGGAGGCGAGAGGAGAGGAGAGGTATGCTCTGCTGGAGGAGTGGGAGAGGAAAACCACAGGAAGAAGTGACAGAGGGAGGAGGGGGGGAGGGGGAGTTAAGGGTGGGACAAAGAGGCCAGATCAGGGCGTCATAGAGGCAAAAGGTATAGAGTGTGAGAAAGGAAAAGCCTGCGTTTCCATTTCGGGGGAGATAGTATAAATAAATATATTTATACATATATATTTATAAATAATGCTCACTGAACATAAATTATCAATCCAAGTACAGCGCAACATGATCTGCCTCTGGAAGGACAGTACTGTGACCGACTGACTCACTAAAAAGACATGACAATTATTGTCCACTGTAAGAAATGGCAGGTCCTGATGAGACTCCTGGTCCCCTCTCTCGTCAACAGGGTCCTAACAAGTATGGAAAAATGTGTTTCAGTGTGTGGTGTGGTGTTTAAGTTTGAGGCAGGAGGGGATCCATAAGAGGCGT
>NC_024315.1:1102579-1133553 GCF_000523025.1 Cynoglossus semilaevis | reverse complement strand
GGGCGCATGTCTGGTCCAACTCCAGTCGGTGTGCGTGTCTGGATACATATGGTTCTGTATGTGCATGCTTTATACACGGCTCCAAATAACAGAGGGGGAGAGGGGGGGAGGGAGGGGAGTGAGAGAGAGGGAGGGAGAGAGAGAGGCTGCTGTGGAATGTGAAACCAGTGTGGTGAGGTAGCTGGCAGCGCGGCACAGGGACCTAAACACTGACTTCATTGTGGTTTAGCTTCTGCCTCATATTATGCGCGGGGATCCTGTCGGTGATGCTGGAAGAATCCGCGGCGACGGCGACTTCTGACGTCCGGGAGGCGAACATGCAGCTGGAAAGATGCCGGTTTGAATCCGGGTTAGCAAAAGCAAATTGCTGTCATCTATCATTAAAGGGCCACGCTGCCAGAGAACCCGTCCAGGTTCTGCAGTTGTGTCGCACAACTGCTCCCAACCCACGTCTGGCGCCATCTAGGGAGTGCACGAACGGCTGGGTGAATGAATGTGTCATAGCGAGAGTAAGGAAGGGCGGTTCTGTCCGCGAACGTTCTCCGAGAACAATTTGTTTCCAGGCCTGGGTCGGATGAACGGGTTACCGCTACGTTGGCCGCTGGTTCCAGGGGCAAATTAGCGTTAGCTTAGCAAGAACACAACAATCTGCTGCACAACACATGCAGGGTAACTGTATATTTACCCCGAGGGCAGTTGGGGTATTAGACCTGTCAACCTGTGGAGATGGTGTGGAGGTGCAGCCTGAGCCAAGAAGAAGAAAAAAAATACTGCGAATCCACAGATCGTTTATAAGAACGGACGTAGCCTCCGCCGTTACAGCCTGACGTTACAGATGATGATCTAATCCTAATCCTAATTTTTGTAGTCAATATAAAGCTCTTTTTTTCTTCCAAATTTCAGTTGAATTTTAAAAATGTACATGGACAGAAAACTGAGACTGAGAACAAAGAAAAAGACATTCTTCAAAGTCAACAACATTTGGATTAAATCAGAATCAAAGTTTGAGTCAAAGTTCAGTGTTTGTTTAAAAAGAAAGAACATTTTTTTAATCTTCCCTGTAAAATAACAGACACCGTTGGTCAAATTACAGACTCTAATTACTGACAGACGTGCGACAGATTTGCGGTCTGGAGATCAGCGTGGTGTGGGGGTGTGAGGGTGTGTGGGGGGGGGGGACTGTGAGGGGCGAGGACGTCTTCTGGGACGTCTGGTGTTTCACTGCAGGTGTACGACTTCCTGCTGGGAGAATTCTCGTCTCCACCTGTGAAACAGATGTGTGCGTCTGGAGTCACCTGGTCTGACACGATCTCCTGGGTGGAGTCACAGAGCAGCGAGCCCAGGCATGGGAAAACTACGGCTCGGGGGCCGGATGCGGCCCGTTTGGCTTCTTAATCCGGCCCGCCAAAGCTTGTCCAAATTTTGTTATTAATTTCCATCATCTTTTATACTTCTGTCTTTTTTCCCTGCAATGACCACATTTCTCCAATAGATGGCGTAGAAAAAAGGTTAAAGCATTTTAGGCATGACTTATACATGTCGTTTTTTTAGGAGCCGTCGTGGCCCTCGCTCCGTCCACGGTGTCACATCACCCAGGGTGGAAAACTACTGCAGAACTCACAGTGAGGCCTGTGGTGCAGGCAGCCACAGAAATGTCCAGGATCACAATCCTCAGCCCACACCATAATACTCCTCTGGGTTGGTTTTTTTTTTCCCTCCGTCACAGAGCAACAGCTAAATTCACAACACTGGTTCGACTCTCCCGTGATTCTCAGATCGGTCAAACGGACGCCGAGCATCGGTTTAAAGTTTCAGATTCAAACAGTTCGTTCTCAACTGTTAAAAGTTGATATATAAAAAAAAGAGCAGAGCGAGAAGAAGAGTTTTTCATGGAGTTTTTCCGTCTGTTTTGCTGCAGTCGGTACCTGTGAGAGATCGTGTCACAGCAGAAAGTTCTAGCTCTTTTGTGGAAGGCTAAAAAAAAACAAAAACCAAAAAAAAAAAAAAAAACATGTGTTACCAATAACACTGTGGATGGCTGCGATCCATTCAAGTTCCAGTAAGAAAAGAAAAGACAGCAAGCCAGTGTGATCAGTGCCAGGATTCTTCAACCCACTGGAATTCAGCCAGTTTTATCATTAACACTCGTGATCTCTCTCTCCTCTCTCCCCTCTCTCTCCCCTCTCTCTCACCCTCTCTCTCTGTCTATTTATCTACAGCATTCATTCTTCTGTTTTTCTGTCATTATAATATTTTTTTTTTAAACTGTACTTAAATGACCTTCTCTCTCTTTTACACCAGAGAAGTCAATCCAACGTCAGCGTCGATCTAGCGCTGGCCTCTGATTGGCCCCTCGCTCAGCCTTAAATTCTTCTTCTCTGTCGATTCAGGCGCGGAGCAGCGATCAGCAGCCATGCTGTCCGTGGACGAGCCTCTGGACTTGAAGGTTCCCTCCAGTCGGACAGAAGGTCCGCTGAGGTCCGGGAAGAGGGCGTGTCCCTCCTCCATCTGTGCCCCTCTCAGCGCCACGCGACCCCGCCTCCTATACGCAACCTTTCCTTCGCCTCCCTCCTCGCCAGGTAAAAGACCCCGCCCCCACGTCCCCACGCTGGTTCACCACTAACCCTAATCAGTCCCTCACTAACTTAATTTTGTGCATCACTGAATGGAGGCGCTCTTCTGTGCCTGGACAGACGACGTCAGCAGGTCTGCTAACGAGAGCGGTGTGACCGCCACACACGCTGACCTCGTCACATCTGTTGTGACCAAACCGTGGGGCGTTGTTCTTGACGACCTCGTCACTGAGTCCGACAGAACAAGGAGCCGCTGTTGGTGGGGTTCCACTTTGGACCAACGTCCTCCAGAACCCCCCGACTCATTTCCAAGTAAATGAATCAGCAGCCTCCGGAACATTAGCGATAATGCTACATTTAGGGACGGCGAGATCGGATACTTGGGATCGGTACCGGTCCGATGTTGGTTAAAATTACAGAATCAAACAACCACATCGCACAACATTAGAAAGTATCGCTTTGGTATCATCATCAAGTTGCAGTATCAGTGGATGTCAGACGTAAGAAAAGTTGCATCAACCATCGACCTTCAAGTCTTTTCCTCTGTGGAAATATTTGTCAGTGGGAAATAGAACCAGCAGGTGGCAGTAATGTTGCTCAATGTTCCACAGCTTTCCAAAGACGACATGATTTGAGCGTGAGTGTGAAGAAGCAGGTTTGGTTTTAGAACACTAGGTCAAAAATGACTTTTGGCACCATGTGTTTTTTTTTTTTTTTAGATTTCTTTTTAGTCTTTTATTTTGAAAGGTCACGCAGCGACACTGGTTGTGACCCGACGACCTCTTGTCTCCACGTCTCTCTTCAGATTCCCAGTCTCCGTCTCAAGAACGACCCGGGTCCTGCTTCACTCCTCCGGCAATGGACCTCAGCCTGTCCCCCTCCTCCCGCCATGCTCCCTCCCTCTCCCCTTCCTCTTCCTCCCGCTCCTCCCCTTCCCCTTCCTCACCCCTGGAGCCTCCTCACAGCAGTCGCAGCCCACAGCCACACATCTTCTGTCGCGTAAGTCCATCATTTACACTTTTTCAGAACCATCAGAACCATTAGAACCATCAGAACCATCAGAACTATTAGAACCATCAGAACCATCAGAACTATTAGAACCATCAGAACCATCAGAACTATTAGAACCATCAGAACCATCAGAATTATCAGAACCATCAGAACTATCAGAACCATCAGAACCACCAGTACCATCAGAACCACTAGAACCATTAGAACCATTAGAACCATCAGAATCATCAGAACCATCAGTACCATCAGAACCACTAGAACCATCAGAACCATCAGAGCCATCAGAACCATTAGTACCACTAGAACCATCAGAACCATTAGTACCATCAGAACCATCAGAACCATCAGAACCGTCCATGTGTTCTGAGTCACAGCTCAGTCCTAACGTTAACACATTGACCAACAGAACAATCACTCATTTCTACATTCAACTTTGTCGTTGGTGTAACTTCACGCTCCACTTCACTGAAGTTCAACTTCATCAACTTCATCAACTTCATCAACTTCATCAACGTTGCACAGTAACTTGGTCTCAGTAAACTGTGATCCAAATGCAGCAGAAAAATGAAACACTTTTTCATTAGTCAGGATGAAGTTGTAAACGTGGAAAATGGGGAGACTGTAATGACAGATTAGATCCAGAAGAGGGGGCTAAAGAAACTGTACTCCTTCCATCTCGTCACATGAGACGAATTAAAAAGAGAATCTTAAATATTGTCAATACAAACATTTCAAATTCCACTTAAGTCCAGTCTGAACAGCTGAACAGTGATAATAGTCTCTGTGGTTTCTGTGTGTCATTAGGACTGAAGAATGTTTTCACAGGAGGGAAACTTCTTGTTATTCCAAACTGCTAACACCGTATTCTGAGAATACTTGTGGTCACACCTTCTGTAAGAGAATCCTGTTTTGTGTGTTTGTGTGTGTGTGTGTGTGTGTGTGTGTTTGTAACATCTCCAGGTCACAAAGTGTTCCCTTGAACTGTCATGACTATTAGTCAAAAAAAAAAACAAAAAAAAAAAAAACATGAAACATGTCATTAAAACAGGTGTAATGACATGTAGGGGGCGTGGCTGGGTGGTAATGTAGCCCCCCCCCCCCGCCCTCCCCCCCTTCCCAACACACAGACAAACCCGTTCTCTTACTGTGTTTCAGGAACCAGTTCTTCACCTGGGCGTGGAGGGCAGGGCCTCACCTCAGGGCTTCCCCTTCTACCTGCCCATGGGAAGCCCCCCCCGGGCCTACACCTTCCCCTCCTCTGTGTTTGTCAGCCCCAACAGGGAGAAGCAAGTGTCGCCGGAGCCTTCGGTGGACGGACAGCTAGCCTGCAGATGGATGAAAGTGAGCGAGATCAACGGCAACGTCGTTAAGGACAAACGGACACATTTAAATCAGATCAAAAACATCCATTTATCTGTTACAGTGTTAGAGACGGAACCGATGAGTAATCAGGGCGTTACTACGATAACTGCAGGCTGATACTGCACAGGCCTGGATGTGTGTGTACTACTTATAGTACTGTGGTAGTACCATTACTGAGATATTAATGAGTAAAAATGTCAGGACAACAATCAGAGAAGAAGAAAAACTCCATTTTAAAATAATTCAAATATATATGATTCTACATACTGAGTCGTATCTCCCCATCTTTTTGTACTGCAGTGCCACCTACTGTTCGACTCCCTACAGGACCTAGTGGACCACATCAATGACTTCCATGTGAAACCTGAAAAGGATTCTGGGTACTGCTGCCAGTGGGAGGGCTGCGCTCGCAATGGACGAGGCTTTAACGCCAGGTTTGTTCCCGCTGCAGATTTTCTACCACTTATTTATTTAATTTGATTATTATGATATGTGGTCAGTGACGAGTCCAAAGACTGGGACTGGGAGGAGGTGGAACTCCAGAACTACAGCAGTGGATGTGTCAGACACGGGTCTGAGACGAGTCAGATACAGGTCAGATACAGGTCAGATACAGGTCAGATTCAGGTCAGATATGGGTCAGATACAGGTCAGATACAGGTCAGATACAGGTCAGATTCAGGTCAGATATGGGTCAGATACAGGTCAGATACAGGTCAGATACGGGTCAGATTCAGGTCAGATTCAGGTCAGGTTCTAGTCTGGTTCTGGTCTGATTCGGGTCAGATACAGATCAGGGAAGGCCAGTTCTCTCGGCAAACTGGTCAAGGCTCTGGCCGTTACCGTTCTGCTTCTCGGTGCCTGGTGAATGCGGCTGAAGCAGTGACACTCGGTTCCAGCGCAGATTGCTGCCGCTCTTTAAACAGGTTGAAAGATGTGTGTGAAAATAAACAACTCACTTGTTATTTGTGTTTAAAGTAAAAACTTTACCAACCACTAAGTCATCATTTACTAAGTTTCAATATCATTTATTCCCATAACATCTTCCTGATTCATGTTTCCAACCTGCTCTGTCCATATTTGATGAACCTGCCATGAAACAACACACAGTCGGATTACAAGAAATTATGTGATGATGAATTATTTATTCAAGGTGGAGACGTCTAATTGGCTGCTGTTTAAACTATTAACTAAGTCTGTTTAGTTCCAGTAATGACTCCTCACTGTAAACCACTTTATCACCACGACACACGCAACCAAATGTGACCTCTGCTTTAACACATCACCAGGTCACGGCAAGATTTGTTTCTACAAATATGTTTTATTTCAATATTAATATATATATATATATAACATTTCTCTCTCTCCCCTCCCTCTCTCTCTCTCTCTCTCTCACGTGTGTTGCTAGATACAAAATGTTGATTCACATCCGTACTCATACTAATGAGAAACCACACCATTGTCCCACCTGCAACAAGAGCTTCTCACGACTGGAGAACCTGAAGATCCACACGCGCTCACACACAGGTGAGGTGACGGTGAACAACAAGCTGACTGCAGATCAAATAATTATTCAAATTCAGGACAGGTGAGGTGTGTCAGACGGACCTGACACCGAGTCGATGACGTTCTGGATAACAGAAGACAGATTACGTGAATCCTCCTGCTCCATGAAAACAAATGAAATACTTTTGCATATTTTTCTTGCCATTTTCCAGTGTTTATAACTAGCGATGTCCGATACTAACTGTCTGCCGATATTGTCCAAACACTTAATTTCCGATTCCGATATCGACCGATACCGATATGGGCCTGGGTCATATTTAATTATCTGTACAAACCACAGTGTGAGTCAATCCCCTCATCGTTAAAATAGATTCATTAAATGAGCTGCAATACTTTTATACGTCCACTGGGTCCACAGAACACAACTGTAGTAGAAAGGTCTACCATAGGGGTTTAGGGTGAGGGTACCAGTCATCTCTGGTACCCCACATGAGCAGCAGCAGCAGCAGATGTATTGCCTCTGCTGAGTCACAGTCTCCGCAGGTGCAGAGAGAAGAACAGGTTTTCATCCATGAATGTGAGAGAACGCCGGTGGCCAGAGCACAGAGCAGGCTTAAGGAAGTGAAATATAAGGAACTAAACGGAATGCCTGTGAAACAGGAACTCGTCAAAAAAGACAACGATGAGGGTTGACGTTGATGTGTCGTTCTTTTTTCACCAACCAATGTTCACTTCCGCTGGATTGGAGTTTCTTTAATTTTCCTTGTGTGACAAGAGCAGGACAAGGTCTCTGTGTTAGCACTAGCATGAAAAGAAGACGATTTTGTTTTCGTCAGTCTTAAGAGGTTCGACACGTCGTAGTACAAAAATCTACACTCATCTATAGCGAGGGGGGGGTCGTTTATGACCCATGAAATTGGAGGGGGGCGGTTAGCATAGAGAAGAACTGGCTGACACATTACTGCCGCCATGTGGTCGACATCTATATTGTAACTGCGCCTCTCACGGCAAACATACGGTATCTCCGGTGCCTTCAGTTGATAACCGACGCTGTCCCGCAGCAGAAACAAGTACATCTGGTCCCTGATTGTTTGGTACACAGTACACACACCATATTCCGTCAGGACAAAAACTATATCCTTTGTTACTCTATACGTATTATTTATCTAAAGGGCAGGTCCCATGCCCCAATGTTGACTTTCCTGTTTGTCAAACATTCAGTTTTTAATGGACGTTCACAAGAGAGAAACAAGTGTGTTTATCTAAGACCGACCTGAAGTTTAAGGACACGACACCAGCATGGACCGCAGTCGGCGTTACGTCCACATCAGACCCTGTAATCATGAACCCGTTCTCACCTCTGTTCTTCTCTGTCCAGGAGAGAAACCCTACATTTGTCCCTACGAAGGCTGCAGCAAACGGTACTCCAACTCCAGCGACCGTTTCAAACACACTCGTACTCACTACGTGGACAAGCCGTACTACTGCAAGAAGGCGGGCTGCCTGAAGCGCTACACAGATCCCAGCTCCCTCCGTAAGCACATCAAGGCCCACGGTCACTTCGTCGCCCAGGAGCACGGGGCTTCCAGTCGACTGGGCTCGGGGCTGAGCCTGCCCGGCCCCCAGAGCATGACGGACCTGCCGTCTACAGTGGGGGCGCCTATCATCGTCCCAGGGGCTGCTGCAGCCCTCCTGGGGGGTCTGGGGGCTTCTTTGCCCCTCTCTGCTTTCTGCCACGCGAGGTCCCTGGGCCACCCTGGGGCACCACTGTTCCCTATAGGGGGGGGCAGCATGGGGCCCCTTGGCCTCTCAGACTCGCCGCTGTTGCACTTTGGACTTTCCGCAGCGTCAGTGTTGGGGCTCAGTGCTCTGGGAGGTCTGAGGAGGAGGGCGAGGAAGGAGACAGGAGGTGACGAAGAGGAGGAGGAAGGAGAGGTTCTGAACCTGTCAGGTGGGGTGGGTCCCAGACGTAGTGATCCTTTATCTTGGGTGGTTGTCCCCCCCAGGGCCCTGCTTCTCAAACCAGCTGTCGTTAGCTAGGAACGTGCGCTAGGCTAGCGGGACAGATGAAAGGCTTCAATGGTTTTCCAGTTACGCAGGTGTGTTATGTTCAGGAACACAGGGTGACAATGACTTTAGAATTATAATTACAGCTAACCACTAGGACGATCACAATCGTGCAGTACTGTGGAAACGCAAAACAAACAGAGGCAGTGTATCATTTGACAAAACACAAACAAGAGGAGCTTTAAGACTGTGGCACAGAATATAAACACACAGAGTGACATCATCAGTGTGCTAACATTTACAAATGTCTCCTCTGTCCTATGTCCCAAACACATCCTCCACTATACGGATCCAGGAATCAGTTAGTGTGCGTAAAATTCAAACTACGTTCATCTAATCTAATCTAATCTAATCTAATCTAATCTAATCTAATCTAATCTAATCTAGACCTAACCATCTCAGGGCTGTCAATGTATTTGTTGTTATTCCATCCATCCATCCATCCATCCATCCATTTTCATCCGTTACCAGGTCGCGGGGGCAGCAGTCACCACCCACATCACACTGCACCGTACCAACCCCCCCTGAACCTTCCTGCAGGTGCTGAGTCCACTGGAAGGTACCAACCGCTCTGACCGGGATTCGAACTTGCCCAGCATTTAGCATTAGCATGTCGTTAAATCACGGCCTAAAAATTGAGACTCCGTCAACTTCAACGTTCCCACCCTGCTAACGTGACATTCACTGATTTTCAGCTTCACACACCTGCTGACAGGTTTGTTTAATGCCCGAACTTTTCCAGAGGGACCTTGTTTTCCTGGATGGTTTCAACAAACAGGAAAAACCCGTTAAACGTTTTTGTTTTTTTTTTAAGATTAGAAGGGTTTTAGTTTCCACTGTTTCTGCTCAGGATACTGGCAGCAGCTTCACGCTATAGACATGCTTTTTTTTAGCTAATCCAACTTTATTTTTGGTCAAATAGGATTCATTTGGCTTATGTTCTAGTAATTCTTGGCAGTGAAGCTATTTTGGGCCAAAGTTAAGCTTCACTTCTCTTAAAAGTTTATTCCACAAACACTTGGAGTGTCGGGGGAAACACCCACGGTTACTTTGAAACTACTAATAATGAAAAAAAATATTGATATCGATTCTTCCACGAAAGATTTCAGCGGCAGCTAAACCTACGGCGAAAGATTTCAGCGGCAGCTAAACCTACAGCTGCTCCTGTATGAACACATCACAGGGTGAAAACTCACGGTTTTCACCCTGATACCACACCTGATACCACGCCACTACACCGGTACGTTATTGACTTTACGTTTTTTTACGACTTTACGGTACGTTTACGTGAGTTTTACTTCAGACAATCACTTTAAATCAAACAGCTCACTCTGTTTGTGAAAATGTTGTTGACAACCCAGTGACAGCCCTCACTGACTGCTGCTCTAGAAAAACACAATGTTTCATCTGATTCATAAAACAAAGCAGAAGGGTGGGGCGCTTGGCAAACACAGCCGGCACTCCGTCCTGTACACATGAATACACACAAGAAGTATCTGACCTGGTCGACAGCAGGCCGTGGCATCATGGGTATGGGAGACCTCTTTGAATCCTGGTCCACAGAAAACACAATGATCGCCTCCCTTGCTGAGTCCCTCCCTCCCATCACACCCCTCCCTCCCATCACACCCCCCCCTGTCCCCCCCGGTCCCCCTCAAGCCTCACGTTACCTTCTGTTTTTCTGGGTTACTGCTAGTTTGGTTTCAAACTCAGCGGCGCTCAGCTGCTGCGCTCGGTGTTTTTTCACACAACGTGACCTTGATGCACAACATGTGACAGATGTAACGATCCTCACACAGATATCAGTTTGACCATGTGACTTTTTTAAGTCACAGGAGAAAATGAAAGAAAACTCGGTGTCTGTGTCACTTCTTTCACCGTATCTGTTTATACTTTGATGGTATTTGCTCTGCTTATCAGTTGGAAGACAACGATCCTGACGAGGTCGGCCTGGTTGTTGTGACAAACTGAGGAACACGTTCATTTAGCAGCGACTTAGACAAGTGTGTGTATCCAGCAGTCGAGGGTACACATTTGCTGATTATCCTTGGGTACAAAAGATAAGGTACAAACCAAGATAGGTAGAAAGTGTTGTTTTTTTCCAATGGGAAATGTTTGACAATGGCCACAAGGGGGCCTGTATCGGTGTCCTTGTATCCTGACTCTTGTTTGCACTTTGCTTTATCCTTATCAGTATTTCAAAAGTGCCTTGTGTTTTAATTGTAATGTATCGCATATTATAGTGAACAAAAATATTTACACAAATGTAAAGTGTATAAATCTACTTTTCATATCGATTTTTTAAAAAACTTGACAGCAGATGTGGTTTTTCACGTCATGGCCACTGCAACCCGTTCTGTGGACGTCACCGGTTTTGGCGACTGAAATGATGATTCTGTGAAAATATAACAATAAATATATATATATAAAAAATAGATTTTCTGTCTGACTATTGTTGTCATTGATTTTTATTGTATTTAATTAAAAGCTGTGAAAAAATTCAAATGTTAAATCTGATTACCGGTAATCGCAGAGCAGCGATTAATTATTCTCAGAATTAATTGAGAAAAAAAATGATGATTAATTATCACCCAAAAAGTTTGGGTTTTTTTGTACATCGCTGGAACAGCAGCACAAATAACAGCAGGTGGATGTTTATGTGTCAAAGCTGATTTATGCTAATGAAAAAAAAATAAGTTGCATAACATTTTTTTTATGTTGGTGGCTGGTAGAACCTGCCACCAAGTGTTGCTTCCAAACCATTGCCACAACCTGTCCAAAAACACTATAAACTGTCAATCAGTAACAGAGTTCACGTTCTAAAATGATATAATTGACCAGAGCGACTGACAGAAAACGCAAAGCAAGCAAAAACACACGCAAAGGTAGAAATAGGAGGGGCCTCCACTGATTCACACATTCTGTCCCGTGAACTGTAAGGGTCCAACTGCATGACATCATCGTGACATCAGCACAGCCTACTGAGGCTGACCGGAAAAACAACAAACCCTTAAACTTGTCCTTTGACAAATGTTCCTTGTTTGTAAGAAATCCATGCAGCACATCAAAACACCTACAGAGATAGAAATGAATAAAATATATTACAAATATATACATATATACACATACATATATACATATAAATACATAAACATATATATACATACATATGTATATATGTGTATATATGTATATACATGTTTATGTATTTATATGTATATATGTATTTATATGTATATATGTATTTATATGTATATATGTATTTATATGTATATATATATACATATACATATATATCAGAGTGTGTCAAAAGACCATGAAATAACTGGAAGGTCATTGGTTCCCTAACCCTAACCCTGTCCACTCTGGAATTAAAGTGGGTAGAAAAAAGAAACTCACTTTAAACCTGGTAAATTTTTGATCCTCTAACCTGATACACCGCTTTTCTTTTGCTGTTCATTCTTGGAACCGCTAATATAGACGCGCTCTAGTAACGTTCAATTCCCTAACGAGTGGGATGTACCTGTGCACCAGCGACGGAACCTGACCCGGCACGGCCACCGCCCCCTCCCATTCCCCCCGCCATCACTCCATCCCCCTCCCACCTACACGCACCTCTTTCTCTGTATCTGTCTCACACCCACTGAGGTATCTGCCGTGTTACTCATTACCGGGCTGGTGACTGTGCCTCTTGCAGTGAAGACTGACGGACTGCCGCAGTCTTCCTTGGACTCTGCGGCCAACGCGCTGGTGTGCAGACAAGACAGGAGTTACTTTTGAAAAGGAAGATTTGACGGATGGCGTCATCGGACGTGGGGGACCCGGAGTGGACGTCAGGCGTCATCAGGAAAAAAAGGTGAGCGCTTTAAAAATGTAATTGAAAACTGTCTAAAAACAAACAAAACAAACAAAAAACAAAAAAAAAATCCCCAAACTTATAATTATACTAAAAAAAAACACAAAAAAAGCCCGTGTTTCACTGTTTCTTCAGTGTCTGCTGTGACAAAAATCCAACACTTTTTTGCGCATTTTGACGGACACGGAAGCGCCGTGTCACCTCCAGGGTCCGACGTGTCATCGTATCTCGTTATCGGACTCAGTTAATGGACACATATAATGTTCTTCAATTGAGCAATTATATGATGCACAAATTAATTTATCACCTAATGACTTATTACACTATCACCACTAAGGCAGTAAAAGTGTGTGATTGAAAATAAGACGTTGCCAGTGAGGATTTGTTCAACAAAATAAACATGAAAAAGCAAAGAACCAAAGCACGAGCCCAGAATAGTGAACTAATCTGTAACGTTTACGACTGCTGCCTGTGGACATTGGTTTAACACAGTGTGTTAAGATCATGTAGAGCCAGTGTGACTCGTTCTACAGATAAAAGTGTTAGATATGCAACTGGTTATTCTATTACAACATCCTTCTCCTTCAACAGGTATGTCAGTGTTTTAACATTGAAGACAAAAGAAGTTGCATGTTTTTTTTTTTACTTATTTCTCCACCAGTTTTAAATTATTAATGTGAAAAAAACCCCCACAAAAATCAACACCAACAATCCTCAATAATATTTTGTTTGTTTGTTTGGTGGATTTGATTTCTAGAAAATGACAAAACTGATTTTAAACTTTTTTTTTACTTATTTCTCCACCAGTTTTCAATTATTAATGTGAAAAAAAAAAACCCACAAAAATCAACACCAACAACCCTCAATGTTTCATTAATATTTTGTTCGTTTGTTTGGTGGATTTGATTTCTAGAAAATGACAAAACTGATTTTAAACTTTTTTTGAAAACATTTTAAATTAGATTAAAAAACAAACAAAACAACAAATACAAGTGTATAAAAATTAAAAACTTTAAATAATGTGTGTGGTTTTAGGGACTTTTTTTTTTTTTTACTTAAACCACTGACTTTCTGGGAATATCTAACAACTTCAGTCATAGTTGTCTAAAGTCGTCTAAATTTTACCGTATTAACTGTAGTAGCTGCAGCTGTTCAAATAAAAACACCTCAAGAACAAACTTGAAGCTGGTGTTACTCATCTCATTCCGATATCTTTGTTCTTGTCTTTCTAGAAAACTCTGTAAGGATTTGATTCTTCCCACGAGACCATGCCTTCGCTTCTGGTTCAAAGTCCTCCTCTTCTTCTCTCTTGCAGCCTTAGTCTTGTGTTTTTATCTGTCAGACTCTATGAAATGGTGGGAAGGGTTTTCTTTCCAACAACACCAGAGGGTTTTTTTCGACAGGACCCTCCAATCTCCCCATCTTTATGAGCAACTACAGCCCAGACTAACAGTCAACAATGAAACCACCTCCACATCTTTCCCAACCAGCTCAACATTACAGGACCCTCCAATCTCCCCATCTTTATGAGCAACTACAGCCCAGACTAACAGTCAACAATGAAACCACCTCCACATCTTTCCCAACCAGCTCAACATTAACTCCTCCTCCTCCTCCTCTTCCTCCTACTACAACTACAGCACCCCCAGAGTTTCAGTACCATCAAGCCTACCCTCGAAACTACCAGTTCATAATGGATAATGAAGATCTCTGCAAAAATCAGACTCCGTTCCTGGTGTTGATGGTCACTGTAACCCCCCAAAACACTGATGCTCGGAATGCCATCCGAACGACATGGGGCAAAGACAAAGTGGTGCAGGGGCAGACCGTGTTCACGCTCTTCATGCTGGGTCTGTCTAAGAATGGCGACCATGAGCAGCAGAAGGAGAAGCTCCAGCAGGAGAACCTTCAGCACCACGACCTCCTGCAGAGTAACTTCATCGACAGCTACCTTAATCTGACCATCAAAACCATGGTGATAATGGACTGGCTAGCGACCCGTTGTCCGAGCGCGGCGTATGGCATGAAAACTGATAGTGACATGTTCCTTAATATTGACAACCTGGTGAAAATGCTCATGTTGCAGGGCATTCCCAGGCAGAACTACCTGACAGGATTGCTTATGTGGAACAGGGAACCCATCAGGGACAAGAATTCCAAATGGTACGTCCCTGTGGAGTTGTACCCAGACAGCCTGTACCCAACCTACACGCTGGGCATGGGGTATGTCTTCTCCAATGACCTTCCAGCAAAATACGTGGAAATCTCCAAACTCATAAAGCCCTTCAACATAGAGGATGCCTACATCGGAATGTGCATGAAGAAGCTCGGGTTGGGACCGACGTCGCCCCCAGACCCCTGGCAGTTTCAAGCCTATAGTGGGAAGTTTGATCGCTGTAAATACTCCAAGATCATCACCTACATCCTTGGTTCCTCGCAGCAGTTGATCGACTACTGGACAGAGCTGAAGAAGCCAGGAGACCCTTGTCCGGTCAAAGAAAACTGAACTAAAGTTTTAAACTGAATTTTTTTTTAAGGAATCAACAAAGTTGTGGTTGCTTAACATCATGTTGGGGGATTTGTCACATCTGGAGGTTTTGATGGAGGGGGACATTTGGTGCAGCAATAACATCTAAGTAAGAATCAGTTTGTAACTTCAGAAAGTGTGACTCTCCAGGGAGTTTTGCGTTTTGCTGTTAGGATGTGACACAAAGCCCTGATGTGGGCGGGGCCTGAGGCACAGTTTGCCCAGTCAGTGTCCTCAGGGGCTCTTCTGGTGTATAATGACAGGACAGTGTTGTCGCTGCAAAGCTAATTCAAGTGTAGTGTTCTGTTATTGAGTGACAGGTAAATGTTACTGCAGCTAAAATCACTGTTGCTGCTGTTTAATCGTCACGTGTGTCGTTTATTCTTGTGTTCATTTTGCCAAGATCTAAATCCTTTAGCGTGGTAGTTGATACTGCACTGCCATCAGACGCCACAGTTCTGAACAGTTCTGCGTGCACCGCTGCTGTGTTTATGAAGGTAAATGTTGACACTAAAACTATTTGGAGTTTGTTGTGCAAACAACACCACTCTTCTCTGTTCTCTGTTCAGGTTATAAACGACTCAGGGCCAAGTTGACGCCCAATTCTTATCATCTATAGTTCTCATCTGCACTACGATTTTTAGAGGGGCATGATAACATTTATTTTATTACTTTTTTTAATCTCTAAGGCCAAACTCTGGAACTCATAACAATTTTAAAGACAAAAACACTGTATTTTTTTCTCTCCAAACCTTGTACAGACAAACTGTGCCTCCTTCAAAGTGATATTAGTGTGGTAAAAACATCCATTAAGATAATTAATCAAGATAATTTAGTGTGGAGGAAGTTGAATCAGACTGCTGCTACTGGGAACATGTCAACATCTTACATTCTCTTGGTTCTTTTGGGAAAAGGCACATAAGGTATCGTATGTAAGAGATTCAACTAAAACAAACCCCGTGAAGTGAACCACCCTTGGCTTTGTGTTGTTTTTGAGGAGGTTGCATGTTTGTTTTTTGTTTTGTTTTTTTCTTTGTGATGTGATACGGCTGCGCTCATTGGTTGATTCCTAGAACTTTGGGAACCTTAAAGTTGAAGACGATCCCGCGGTTTGAATTACCTGCATTGTCCTGTAGCTCCTCAGTCATCCTGGTCATCTTCACATCGAAGGCAACTTCTCGAAGACGTTTCACCTCTGATCCAAGAAACTTCTTCAGTTCTGTTTTCCATGTTTAGCTGGGGGCATAATTTAATGAATTAATAATACGGTATATTTTTGGGGGCTGGAACAAATTAATTGGTTTTTAGTTTTTTTTAATGTGGAAAATACAATCAAGACACGAGTGCTGTTTTGGACCGGATTAGACTGGTGGACAGACTAATAGGCAAGAACCTGTTGTCATTGGTAACAAAACGGTCGTATATCTGTATTTCACAGTGTTACTGCGATAACGCCATCATTTTTATCCAGCCAAGGTAAAGCGCTTCCCTAAAAACACAGTAATTCGCCAATAAAAGTAGTTTAAAACGGGTCAAACTGACCTGCCCTGTGACACGTCAGTGTCGGTGGACGACGA
Organism: Cynoglossus semilaevis; assembly: GCF_000523025.1. Taxonomy (NCBI): domain Eukaryota; kingdom Metazoa; phylum Chordata; class Actinopteri; order Pleuronectiformes; family Cynoglossidae; genus Cynoglossus; species Cynoglossus semilaevis. Next base: position 1,117,074 of record NC_024315.1, on the reverse strand, counting down.
TACCATCCAGTGATGTGCGGTGAGGTTCATGGCTGCCGAGGCACAGACTCGTCTGAAGTCAGATTTACAACTGTAAGAACCAAAAAGAGCATCTTATTTCACTGTTCATCCAACATCATCATCATCTGGTAATGGTTCATATCCCATCAACATTCCTGTTTCAGTTCCACTGACATCATCATAAACATACACAGAACCATATAGAACCATATCTGTTTAGACGCCCCCTTGAGGTGATGTAGAGTACTGCCTGCCTCCCCCGCTGACTGCACTTTCTCTACCACAGACATTAGAGACGTGACAGCGACTGCACATAGTCATGATGTAGCACAAATATTTCTGTGAAGCTCATATTGGTTATATGATCTGAGGTCATGACCCAGTTTGTGTTGGCTCACGCTGTCAGATATGAGTCACAGCTCCCCACGGCTTCATCCGGGGTTTCTGCCCTGTATTTGTCCGCGAAATACTCAAATTCAGCGATTTTTACTTAATAAAATGTCAATAAAATGTGTAGAGTCAAACTGAAAATACACCTTTAACACAGATCAGTGGAGAATATTCCTATTTATTTCATGTACTTCTTTTCTTTTCTTTTTTTACTGATACTATCACTGCGACGCCGGCGTTTTGGCCTCGGATATTTCCTGACGCACCCCAGTGGTGGCGGCGGATATTTACTGTTGATTCTGTGATTCGTCAACAAATACAAAGATGAAACTGAAAAGGGACTGAAATAGTTCCACTAGGAGGAAACACAATCTCTCTCTCTTTCTAAAAAAATAAAATAAAAATATATATACACATATTTAAAAACTCGAAAACAACAGAACGCGATCACCTAGTTTGGGAAAGTGGTGCCGTCTAAACCCTGGGTCTTCCCTCGCAGGTTGCGTCATTCCACTGGTGACAACGAGTTTGTCTGCGGCCGGGTTTTACTGCGTATTGAAATACTTTTGTTTTATATCACCATTAACACGTAGAACTGATTAAACAATCACTTATCATGCGTCATGTGTCGTCTCACAGCGGTCGGTGACAACAGCGGCCTCCGCCTCATTGACCGCGGCCTCCGCCTCACTGACAGCGGCCGTTTGAACGTGTCCTCCTGCTGAGGCCTTAACGTCTCCCGAAACCTCCCAAATTATAAACTTTACTCCCACTCAACTTTAAATTTCTTTTAAAAAAAAATCCTAAACTTGTTCGTATCAGGTCAGGTTTTCCAAACGATAAATAATAAATAATAAAAGAAACAGACAAGCGGTGCTGATACGACAAAGTTAAATAATACACAGCTAAAGATTATTCTATTTACAAAAAAATACATTAAAAATAAAAAGAAATTTCGATAAAGAGGAGTTTGTAAAGTAGTACATTTACATTATTTGATTAAAAAAAACAATATTCTTCACGGCTAATGGAAAATAAAACGAATCAAACAATTTAAAAAACTGTTCTGGATTCGAAGGTGTGTTGTATGAACTCTAATTCCATTAAAAATGTAGACATTTGCGACATCTAGTGGTGGAAATATGGAATTTCCAGAAACGTTTTTGCCGCAACGCGTCTGATCCATAAACGGATTGAATTATAGTTCTAATAATTGGTCTCAAATTACTTTGAAATTTTAAATATTCCCTTTATAAAATTATAATATAAATATATAAAACTCAGTGTTTTACATGATAAAGTCCAGCATGTAAGTTCATTTACTTTACAAACCTGGTTAATTGGTTAAAAATATGTATTGTTGCATTTTGAAATAATAACGACATAATAAATGTAACGGGGGTTGTGTTGAGCATAAACGGCAAATGATTTTGGTCATTTCTGGTTATTTCTTCGGCAACACAAGTCACGGGTGAGAACTTTCTGGAACGACACCACCTCTTGTGTTGTTATGGAAATAAATAAGAAAAAACTTTCAACAACTTTCGTGGTGTTGTCACAACAATCACGTGACCTCAAGCCAGTTTAACACGTACGGGGTTTTCTGTGAAGGAAGAAAAGGAGTTTCACCCTCAACCCTGTTTCTGGGACCATTAACCAAAGGACGATAATAAAATAAAAATAAAAATAAAAACAAATTGAAAGAAAAAAACTGTGATTAAATCACAGCATTGATGATATATTTTTTAATTAAACGTTTAATTTTAATCAAAATGGACGCTTTAAAAAAAAAAAATTAAATAAGTGCAAACCACAAATCTCTCAAATGACAGTTTATATATTTATATATACGTATACATATATAATATGTAATATATGTATATTGTACAAAGTACAGTTTAGTACAACATATAAACTGTTACTGTACGACACATAAATAAATATATAGGACAGATTACAGCACCAGTATTTATTTCCACCTTAACTTGACCTGTTGACTCATCAGCTCTTTCCTGTCCTTCCGTTTGCTCTGTGTCTTGTTGTTGTTCTTTCTTTCTTTTTTACCCATAAGGCCTTATTCATTCGTGAACAATGAAGTTGTGGGTGAAACTCTAAACTGAGAGCTTTACAAACAGAGAGATGATAGAAAACGTAGACACAGGGTGTGGGCCGAGGTTGTTCGGGTGAGTGATTTTATTTCGGGGGAGGGATGAGGAGGGGGGGGGTCCAGTTCCAGTCTAAAGTCGTGGCCAGACAATGGGCAGGTGTGTGTGTGTGTGCGTGCGCGCGCGCTCCTGCACAGTCACTTATTTTGGACTGAGGCACTGGCTCCAATCACTCGGTCGCCGCGGGCTGAAACTGGCACTTGCTGTAACTCTGTTCGCCTCTGTGTCGACAGCGCCATCCCTGGGGCATTAGCCGCTACAGAGTGGACAGCGCAGACCGACAGAGAGGATTCGGGACGGGACCTAAAGCGAAGGTACGGCAGGACAGTGAGTTCAGGTCCAAGCGCTTATTAAACTGTTGTGAAAACGCACTCGATGAATCGGCGTCGAAACGACCGAGTGCGCACGAATCAAAACCACTGTTCGTCCGTGAAGTAAGTTATTTTTATATTGATAACCTCAAATATTTTAACACATTTCACTCTGTGTGTGTGTGTGTATTATTAGTTATATATTTTTTATCTTGTGACTGAAAACGTGAGTTGGCAGAGTGACAGTGACACAGACACCTGTGGCTCCGTGGATCCTCCATCATTTACAATCGTTTATATCTGTTCCGATAAAGTTTATGACTCCGTGGTCTTTGACACTATGTCTTTATCAAATTCAACATGACGTTAAAGTCGATCTGTGATGCAGCACGAACGGGATAGAAGTCATAAAGCAGTCACTGAAACCGCGGTCTGAGTCTGAATTACGGGATTTAAAAAAAAAAAAAGAAAATGTTTATCTTTCACTGTGTTCATCCACTGTAACACCATCCACTCACTGGGTGTACTGCTAATTTTTAAATATACTTTAATAATTTAATTCCTTAATTGTTCTTGCAACTGTATGGTGGGTGTGTTCGCCAGTGAATGATACATCCTGTAGGGGGCGGTAATGCAAAACTAACGTGTTTCTTTCTAAGGATAAAGAATAGAAATAGAGAGTTTGTGGACCTGATCAAACCATTTAAAAACTAAAATTACTAATAATTAAAAAAAATATTTTTAATCAGTTACTTTTATTTAATTTAACTCAATTATTACTCATGTGTAGAATTTTGTATAATAGGTGATTATTTAAATGTAATAGTATTTATCATACATCGTGCGTGTTTTTATGAAAACCTGTAGCCGTAAAGTCAGTATACGTGATTTTATAAACATCTCTTGAATTTAATACTCGCTCAAGTATAAAATTGCTCCACAACAAAAATATTGTTTTCCAGTATTGGGACCTTTTAGTGTCCCCAGGTGAGGAGAGTCTTTGACAGTTCTCTCCAACATCTTAGAACTGGAGCTCAGTGTCTTTTGTTGCTTGTCACAAATCCTTCTTTTCTGATGTCTTAAATTACAGCGTCTACTCTGTCAGACCTAAAAATAACCCACTGGAATCAGACGACTCATTAATTGATGGCAGTTTTGAGTCACATGACCTCTCACGCCCTCTGGTTCTTTTCTTTCTTTCTTTTTTTTTGGGTGAGGTTTAATTTTAAAATTCCATATAGAGACGTCGGCCAAGACCCTCCACGTTACAATAGCACCATCGGTGGACACATGTCAGTATGACAGTGAATGGCGTGGAAGCTATGGGGTCATGTACCATTGTTAAGAAAAAACCTGTTTAACTGTTACCTAAGATGGCGTGAAGCTGTTACCACATTTTCCAGTCGAGTGGGTTCTATGTTCACACTGAGCAGCAAAAAAGACAGGAATATTTTTCTTTTTTGCCTCTTTTTTTTTTTACCAATCTGAATGTTTGTCCTCAGACCATTTTATGTATCCATGTGCTGTATTTCCAAGTGCAAAGCATGTAAGTCTCCTACCTCGTCTGCAGGGGGTGCTGTAAACGCACATGTTATAACCCATGTTACAGATGATTTGGCTTCATTGATTGTTCACTGGCATTTTTAAAGGAAGCCAGTAAGCTAACAGGACGCCGCAAGGCTGAAGATGAAGGTAAGGTAGGCTAATCTGTGAGCGTGCTAATCTGTGAGCGTGCCACCACTCAGGTTTCTTTTTTTTTTGTTTTTTAAACAATCAACCTATTTCTTCTGTGACTCAACAACTTAACAGCAGTGACGGAGCCGGTCGGACCTGCTGCTGCGTTCACTCTCACTCTCTCACTCTCTCACTCACTCACTCACTCACTCACTCACTCTATCGTTCTCTCACCCTTTGTACTCCTTCGTCTTTATTGTACTGTTATAACGTTTATAACATACACTCCACTCACAGTGCGTGCGATTAAAACATTTTAATGAATCAAGACAGAAATAAAACCCGGAAAAAAAAACAACTGGATCGCAGGATTTCCACATGAGGATTACCACATGAGGCCCCCTAGTGGCCTTGTGGTGCTGTAGACAATTGTTGTTCATACAGTGAAGCAGTGTCTAAAGAAGTGTCGTACAACTACAGCAGCCATGTTTCAGGTATTTCTCATTAAAATCCGACAGATGTCTCATACAGTCTGCCTACGACGACTTTTCTTTTTTTTTTTTTTTGTTGTGACGCAACGAAAATCCACCCCTGAATTTGGGTCCTGCCAAGAACCCAGGACTAAGATTTGAGAGTGAAATCACCGACAGGACTGACATAATCACAAGTCAAACATCTTGCAAATTACAGAAGAAAGTCTACGAGATGTTTTATTTTGAAAATGTAATCATCCTCCAACGATGGCGCTGTAATACCGGTCCATGGTACAAGGGAGGTTGCAGTGTCTAAAGCTGTTGTACTGTACCGTACTGTACTGTACTGTACCGTACTGTACTGTACCAGTCATGTGATTAAACTGACTCTCTTTTCTTTTTCCAGCTTTAATGGAGAGGAAGACATCGCAGATCAAACACATGTTTGTCGGCATCCTGGGATTGGCTACGATCTACATCATCTACATCAACACTGACAGGAGATGGGAGATGTGGAACAGGCCTCAGGTTTCATACGTCAGTAACAATTTGTCCGAAAACATTGAAGAGTATGAAGAACCGGAGTTTGAGGATCCCGGTCCGTACCACGTGGCCTACCCAAAAAGATACCCCGTCGTCATGGACAACACTTACGTCTGTAGAACCAAGAACCCGTTCCTGATCCTGATAATTCCAGTCGCACCAAGTAATGTGGAAGATCGGGACGCCATCCGGCAGACCTGGGGAGGTGAGAAGATGGTCCACGGCCAGGAGGTGGAGACCCTCTTTTTACTGGGCATGACCAGAGGAGAAGGGAACGGCAGAGGCAGCTGCGGTGGGAGAACGAGCAGCACCACGACATGATCCAGAGCAACTTCCTGGACAGTTACCGCAACCTGACCATCAAGACCATGTTCATGCTGGAGTGGGTGGTTGAAAACTGCAGAAACACTTCATACATCATGAAGATAGACTCAGACATGTTGGTCCACGTTCCTAATTTGGTGAAGCTTCTCGTGGATTCCAGAACTCCAGAGGAGAACTACATGTCAGGTTTGGTGTGGTGGCACAGCCCGGTTCTCAGAGACCCAGGAAACAGGTTCTACCTGCCACCGGAGGTCATCACTGAGCCCGAGTACCCTCCCTACCCTCTGGGCATGGCCTACATCATGTCTCTGGACGTTCCTGGGAAACTTCTCAGCGTCTCCACGCACATCAAACCCATCTACATCGAGGACGCCTACCTGGGCATGTGTCTGAAGTTTCTAGGTATTCTGCCCATCAACCCCCCGGAGCCGGGGATGTTCTTGGTGGATCCTGAGCATCCTCTGAGCGACTGCAACCTCTCCAGGGTGGTCGCCATGACGACACCAAACATCAGACTGATGAAGAGTTACTGGGACAGAATCAAAGACCCGCAGACTAAATGCTGAGCTGTGAGATCTCCTGTGATCGTTTCCGATCACCAGTCGACACGTCTCGGACGCAACACACGGACTCAGAAAAAGACAGTGAGGTCGAGTTCTTTTTGCACATCAGCAATAAAGTAAATGATAAAGGTCAAGAATGAAGTCAACCTGACGGTGAGGCAGTCTGTACACTTCACCACTGCGGGGCGCTGTGTGGCCTGGTCTGTCTTGAAGGTTTCTGCTCAGGTGGGAACCTTTTGTAAAAGTCAAACAAATGTGAATGTGTTTGAAACGTTTGTTGGCAAAAGAACTCACAGACAAATGAGTTTCAACGATTCATGTTTGATGAATAAGCAAGTATCAAGTATATATATATATATATATATAACATATATATGTATATATATACAGTATATATATATATATATACATGCTTATGTATTTGCCAGTCAAAGAACTTCAGACATGAACAGCAGTGAGGTGTTAGAACTTCAGAGGCACAGACTGAGATTTTATTTTGTGTTTAAAATGTTGAAGGATTTTCAGGAGTCTAAGTGAGTCCATACAAATATTATTTTAATTTTTCTTAGCAATAATCAGCTCTCATCACTGTGATCTCACTCATGACACCAAACACCAGACAAGGATGTTTGTTTTTATCGAGCTTGTTGGAAAATTAAATCACTTTTTTAGATTTAAAATGCAATGAAAAATAGAAGTAAAACAAAAATTTACCTCAAACTGTAAAGTTGGACCTGTGGATTACAGAGTTCTGTCACACTGCTGTTTTAGAATCCTGTATATTTCAACCCTTTGCACTACCGTGCTGCCACCACATGGGGGCAGCAACCATGGTTTCGTACACCAGGCAGCAGCAGCTGTTGTCAGTCGTCGCTGCTGAAGCCACCGACACCCCACACACACACACATATGTGTATATATATAAATATATATTTCTACCACACTGAAATTTTTTTTTTTTCATTAAAAATGCTTCTTTGTCAATAAAATCAAAGCGTAGCGTCTTGTCCGTTTCACTTTCAGCTACTGGTTTGTTTACTTTTGTTTACTCCAGAGGGATTAATAAACTGCTATCTAACTCCAGAGGGACTAATAAACTGCTATCTACCTGACCGTCTGTCAGTCTGTCTGTCTGTCTCTCTGTCTGTCTGTCTGTCTGTCTGAAACATTCAAAACAAACATTCATGGTAAAATTATTATGATCAATATATTTTTAAAGTATTCCCCACATGTACATACCAAGAAAATATATATATAAATATATCCACATATACATCACCTGTTTATTAAATCTGTCTTGAAGTGTGAGATAATAAAAACCCAGTGTCTTTTTGATGTGGTCAGCGCCACTGACTGTTTCAACCGTTTGTGAAACAACAATCACACTAGGACAGGCAGATTAGTTTGTTCTGTCAACAGTGTCAACAGTGTCAACAGTGTCAACAGAACAACGCCTGTATGGCAACAGAGATTACACACTAAGAAAACACACTTAGAAACAATGTCCTCTTTGTCTTCAGGATTACCCGTTGGTAACGAGCCCATCCTTTGTTGTCCCTGTGTAAACATCTACAGTAAATATCTATATAAATATGAAGAAAACCTCCTTAAAGAGACAGGATGTATGAATTGTTTTTCTACATGAACTTCGAACAAACGTTTCGAGGAGAGAAGAGAAACAGCAGCTGAGGTCGTGACTCCAGGACGGTGGTCCAGCGGTTCAGAGCTGGACTCGTTTTTCAGTCGGTCATAGAGCAGATACCATGTCAACGGGTCTCAAAATATGGCCCGGGGGCCACTTCCAGCCCACAAAACCCCAACATGCGGCCCACACACACACAGACACACACACACACACACAGTGAACATCACCTCACCGTAACCTTTACCATTTGCCGAACTCTGACACAAACTTTACTTTTATCTTCAAACTAAATATTGATCCTTAACATTTCAATTTTTGCAAAGTGTCCCCACAAGAACCGCAACACCTCATAACACACACACACACACCCTTTTTCCACTTAACGGAAGTAGTTTCTGCCTATAGGTGTCACCGTCACAGTCCAAGCTGTCAGTCTGACTGTACGACGGTTCGCTGAAACCCGAAGCCTTAATGCAGGTGAATTTACCTGACGGAATGTTTTATGTAACGCCTGGTTATTGTTCTGATTCTGGGTTGTGTCATCGTCACATGAGGTGTAGGAGTACACGCCAATGAAGGACCTGGATACTGTGTTTCGTAGTAACAAGGAGTAACTTTGAGTCTCGAGTGCAGCAGCACGTGTTCAGACCACATTTATAAAAAATCTGTTTATTTATTTAAAAAAATGAAAACAACAGAACCTCAGACACTGACATGATGTCGTCACCAAACACATGCCCATAAATACAGCACAGAATTCAGAAAGTCCACACATTTTTCTAGTTTCGCTCCCACCTACAGCAACCTCGTTAGCCAAAAAAAAACCAAACTCTAGCTAAAATAAAAAGCCTTATCTTGATCCCTGTGGTCCGACTCTCACAGGAAATGAACTTCAGTGAAAGTGAAAAAATAAAGATATTTGAAATCAAAGATCCAAGAACAAAGAAAATACTTAAGCGCTTCACTTTCCTTAAAACAACTTCCCTTTGACACCACCAACAATTCAGAAGAACTTTTCAACCTAAAAGTAAAGTCATTATTTTATAAAATCGCACATCTTTCCTCAAAAGTCCTTTTTTTTCTCAAAGCGTTAATTTTATTTTCAAATATTAGTTACTGCGAACAAGTGGCTCGGTCGTGTTCTTTTGGAGTGGTTTCTGTAAGCGAGCGATGAGGTCGACTATCGGAAATGAAACGTTCATGTTACGTTCATCATATGTTCCGATCCTTACTCTTTAGTGTGTCGCGAGTCTCCGTCACGACAGACGAGTGTTTACTGTGTTTGGAGTGAAATGAAAAATACCGCTGAACAACAGCAGGTGGCGAACACCAGAGCAGACTGAACTGGACTGAATTGGGTTTTTTTGTGCGTATGCATCCTGTCACCAGAACACGTTTATTCTACCCAAAACCCCCACTTTAGAATAAAGACTAGGGATGCCTTATCTTGATCCCGACCGATATTATCGCCCCCCGATATTAGCATGATCACGTAATATCTGTCAGAATTGTTACCGATTTCTTTCTCCGATAATGCCTGGCTTTCACCAAAAAAATTTGGAGGAAAAAACAACTGTACATGAAAGTGAAAGCCACTAGATGGCAGTATTGCAGCCCATTTTATTAATCTATTTTAATACTCATAGTGGATGGTAGGCAGAATGCTGATGTCAGCAACTCTTACAGTGGTTTACACAGATAAATAAATAAATATTACCAGGCCTATATATCGGTGTTGGTTGATAACGGAATTGGAACTCAAGTGTTCGGATATCATCGGCATATCGGACATCCCTAATAAAGACCTTCTGTAAACCTTGTCTTTAAGACAAACACACTTTTTTTCCAATTTGTACTTGAAAACATATTTCAGGTTCAGCAAAAGTTCATCTTGTCACCAAAAATTTAAAAAAAAATTAAAAAAAAGCCAAAACTACATTTCTGGTAAACAGACAGGACACCGTTCCACGTCATTTCTATACTGCACCTCTACTTCACCTCATTAGTAGTAGTAGTAATAATATGTCAAATTACATGTGGTTTCAGAGTCTTGAATCCTCGCCCAGTAAATGTTCATGAGGTCGATGCCCGTCGTCGTCACGGCTATAACTTTTGTAAGGCTGCAGTTGCTCAGAGGATGAACGGGCTTGACGATGTACAAGTCCGTGTCCGGGGGGTCGGTGGGGAAGATGCCCAGGTGCTGTAGGCACATGCCCAGGTAGGCGTCTTCGATGTAGATTGGTTTGATTTCTGTTGAGATACTGAGGATCTTCTCGGGCAGATCCATGGACATGACGTAGGCCATGCCCAGAGGGTACGGTGGGTACTCCGGCTCCGCAATCACGTGTCTGGGCATGTAGAACTTATTAAATGGGTTCCTCAGGACCTGGCTGTGCCACCACACCAGCCCTGACATGTAGTTGTGTTTGGGCGTGATGGGGTCCAGCAGGAGTTTGACCAAGTTCGGGACATGAAGTAACATATCTGAGTCTATCTTCATGACATACGACGTATTCTTGCAGTTCTTGACCAACCACTCCAGCATGAACATGGTCTTGATGGTCAGGTTGCGGTAACTGTCCAGGAAGCCGCTCTGGATCATGTCTTGGTACTGTTCGTTCTCCCAGAAGAGCAGCTCCTGCTGCTGCTCAGTTTCCTCTCCACTGGGGAGGCCCAGTAAGAAGATGGTGTCCACCCTCTGACCCAGAACTGTTCTCTCACTTCCCCACGTCCTTCGAATAGTGTGACGGAACTTCACACCACGAGGTGCGACGGGGACCATCAGGACCAGGAAGGGATTCCTGGTCCTACACACAGGCGTGTTGTCCATGATGATGGTGTAGTTCCCGGGGTACGCCACGTAAAATGTCGTCGTGGACATGTAGGGCTGGAAAGTCAGTCTGCCGTCGAAGGTGAGGAAGAGCACGTAGATGACCACCAGGGCCAGGATCCCGAGAAAGATGTGTTTTGCACGTTTCCTTCCCTTCCACATTAAAACTAAAAGAAAAGACAAAACACACAGAAAAGATCACAAACACAGTTCATAAGAACAGATGATGCACCGACGACAATTCATTTACGATCTGTTCTGTTACGATATAGATAAGTTTAAAGATAAGTTTATATACAGGCAAATTTAAGTAAATACCCTGAAGGGTTTGGATATGCTAATGTCTCTTTTCAGTTTTTCCTTGAGAATAATTTAAAAAAACACCAAGAGTTTCCTTTCCTGATACTGTATCGCATTTGTTTTTAATTACCAAATACCAGTCAAATATTCATGGTTTGCTATAACGAAAATGAATTATTGTTTAAAAAAATCTCAACGTATGGTCGTGCCTATAGTACTGCAGTATATCGCAACATATCGTATTGTCAGATACTTGCCAATACACACCCCAAACTGTGAGTGTGATTACGTATCAGTTTAAGTGACACTGAACAGCAGGTGACGGGGTTTTCCACAGAAATGAACGGTTGTTGAAAAAGCTCTGCTCACTTTCTGTTCAGTTCACTTTGAAGGAATGTTTCATTTGAACTGAAACCATTTTAACAAAAAACAACTGCCAATAAAACAACACTTGTTCCGTGTCTTTTGGATAACGATTTAAATCGACCACAGATCTGAGACGTGATTGGATGTTTGGACGACATTATCTTATTTTTTTAATGGCCGCCGCTGTTGTTCCTGCTGTCAGTAACACGATCACCTCAGGGTCTGGCAGTCGTTGTGATACGTCTACTGTCCATGTTCTGTGATCACTATCTGTTACATGTGTCAAAGTAATTGCCCCAACACTGATTAATGGAGTACTAACTCATTAGACCGACTCTGAGTGAGTCACTTTCATTTCCTCCGTGTCGTCATGTTCGGTGTCTGTGTTGTGTGTCGACATTCTTGCACCTGAAGAAATGTAGCTGAAGTTAGGAATGTCACGAAGAAGTAGAAGTAGTCCAACGAGTGAAACAGTAGAGATGTGTCAACAAGCTACAGGCGCAGCCTAGACTGCTGGGGGAGCTCCCATGGTGCACCGGGCACTCTCTGTCCCCCACTCTTCTCATATGTAAAAATAAATAAATAAATAAAATAAAGAGTTTGTTCAGTGGATCCTGGGCTGCAGTTCAAGGTTAGATTTAATTTTAAAATATTACTTTTATACTGCGCTGTTTTTATATGATCACAAATTCACCTCTGACGAAAGGTAATTATCAGACCAGTTCAACTGCTATCATGTGAACAGGAAGCGACCTTTGTCCAAAGCCAGTAAAAAGCCAACGGACACGAGGCAGACGGTCCAGACTTTACATGTAAACCTGTGTACTCTACCATCATCTATAACTGTTTAAGATGTGATTTTTTTTTTCCACCCGGCACAGGCAGTGACTTCTGGTACGATGTTGTGCACTGTGGTAATAAATACCAGTCATCTGTAACAACAACGTGCACTAGTCATTTGACTGAAGGGCGGTGAAACGGTTGCTGGGGGGAAAAGTTCAAACCTGAATCACCTGAACCTTCCCTGAATCAGAGCTGCGGTCGCGGCGCTGACATGTCTTTGTGTTTACGTCGAGAACCCGTGACCTATTTTAGACACTCAAACTGTGGTGATAATTATCGTAATTGTACAATAATTTTATGTTGTGTATCATTTGTACAATAGAAGATCCCATAATTAACCATAAATGAATGCCTTCATCATCAACATCATTAGCAGAGAATGATCGTGTGTTTGTTTTGTTGTTGTTCCTAATGTTTGATCTGACAACACTGTGATAATAATAACAATCAGAATCAGATTATCATCAATCATTTTCATCAAAATATCATAAATAAGTTAAGGTTGTCGGTACGATACTGTATCAGTATCAGATTACTGAGTTTTATCTGACTTTTATTTTGATTCAGATTAAGTCATAAAATAAAGTTGTTTTTTTTGCCATTTATTATTATTATAACCTTTTAACAACTAGAGATATGATTAAGTCATAAAATAAAGTTGTTTTTGCCATTTATTATTATTATATCCTTTTAACAACTAGAGATATTTTTTAATGTTACTTTTGTTGTTGATTTGGTGAAAACAGAATTATTTATAAATATTGATGCATTCGGGGAGTTTTTTCCTTCTTAACTTTCACTGAACTCATTTGGATTTAAAATTTGAGAAAACTTTTTCGTGTGACCGATATCAACGTGTTTCGTTATAAACACTAATAACCCCTCCTCCCCCCGCCGTCACCCCCCACCCCCACAGCCTCTACATTCTTTACTAAAATTATTATTGTAAATATTGCCAAGTCAAATTCATCAAACAATAACACATGTAATGGAACGTATCACAGTGAAATCTCTGTTTTCGTCTGGTGTCAAAATTATTTTGTCCACTTTTCTGACAGGTATCAACATTAAAATTCATGAAAAAAAAAATCAAATAAAAAAAAAAAAATCACAAGACTCACGGCGTGGACTCGGCAACATCTTGTAAACACCGCCCTCGCTTTTCCTCCGTATCGTCCGCACGATCCTCAGGGCTTTCCGTGGTTTTTCCATGATAAACTGCATGTGTATTTAAAATAAATAAAATCAATCTGGACCGACGCGGCCGCTCTGCCTCGACTTCCTCCTCGTCAGCCCGGTGTGGCCCGGTGTTCAAAGCCGCAGGTGCTCAGAGCCGTTCATCACTGTGTGTGGAGGCAGTGCTGCTGAACTCTGTCCCTCTCCGCGAGTCTGTGACTCACCGTGGGTGAGCGCGCTCGTCTCTGGAACAGCCCGCGGCGGTCCACACAATCCACAGAGGGTTGGTTTTTTTTTTTTTCTTTGTGATTATCAGTCAATTACGAGCCCAAAAACTCCCGGGGGTAATACCAAAACCGAGCGTCCACATCCGGAAGCTCGCACACGCAGGATATTCACGTTATTTCACCTGCGTCAGGTTCACACTGTACATTCAGTCACTCTCGATTTCGACCACCAGGGGGAGTACGAGAACAACAAAAATGACGCGCGTGTTGGAAAGAGCCCGTGTGCTTTGTATCAATAGATCAGATTATCGATCCACTTTGACAGATCCCTGTGGTCAGGCCTTCATTGGACCATCCAGCTGTCAATCTTATGTCGTCATCACTAACCCCACCCCCATGTTTATTTCCCAACAACTATCCCAACATCTCTGTTTCTGTCAACTCATTAAGGTTATTTACAAAACAAATAGATTCAACTTGTGTAAACTGAGCTAACACTGATGACGTCAGAGTCACTCACAGCAGGATTGCAGGCGCTAGGGCCCCCTAGAGGCGTGTGGGGGGGGTGGTCGTCAGGTATGACATGATGGTTGGTGCCTTTGTAGATTTTCAACAACACCACCGTTCTGGCCCCCCTGCTGAGCCCCCCCTCACCCTCCCCCCCC
>NC_024315.1:1101923-1102288 GCF_000523025.1 Cynoglossus semilaevis | reverse complement strand
AGAGATGAGAGAAGGGAGACAGGTGTGGGGGACAGAGAGGGAGACGTCCTGCTGATCTCAGGTCAGTCGCTGTGATTTAATCCACTGACAGAGTTTGATCAAGGTGACGGCTGGGAACGCGTTCTCCTTCTTCCTCTGGACTCATGTCTTAAATTATCACCTTCTAGATATGGAGGTCGATAAGTTCTAAGACGGGTGCAGGTGTTTCTGGTGGTTTACCACAGCAGGCAGGGGGCGCTGTGAGAACCATCATTAACATGCGTTTGCGATCGTCCCACCGAGGTCTTAGGCCACGTGAAAACAAAAACAACAACGTTGACGAGACTCACAGCCACGGGGGTCTGAAGAGTTCCCATGACCCCCCC
>NC_024315.1:1100575-1101468 GCF_000523025.1 Cynoglossus semilaevis | reverse complement strand
GAAACATGAAGTACTACACAGAAGAATGTAGTACACGATAGTAAACTACAGTATACTAGTTTACTATTCTATTCTATACTACACAATACTACACAATACTACAGTATACTGTATACAACACTATAGTATTCTAAATCTCAAATACTATTCTATATTGTTGTACTTTACTGTCTTTACTTCACACAACTGTACTGTACTGCAGTATTCTCCATGTTTTTGTACTGTACTGTACTGTACTGTAGTACTCATTGCTCTCCACAGTACTTTACTTCATATAATATACCAGACTCCAAGGTACTGTACTATACCATACCATACTACAGTACATACATTTGTAGTACTAATACTCTAATAAACAAGAACCAAACAGTACTACAATCCAATACGTGAAACTGTATTATACTGCAGTATGACATGTGTAGTATGGAGTTCTTGAACTAGTATTTTTGTTCAGAAATATTTCTACCCACTACTGGCTTCCGAGAGTCAGTTCATCCCGATGACCAGTAGATGGCACTAGAGTTCAGCTCACCACTGACGAACAGACTCGGGTGACGTCACGACGTGACGTCGATCTTACGGTTTAAAAATTGTATCGTTATATTAAAACTTTATTTAATTTAACAACAACAGTAGTTAAATAAAAACTAACTTTATGAAAATCTTTACACTTTTATTGTTTTTCAGTTCGATTTTCTTCATTCGGTCAACAAAACATTTCAAACCTGTTTTTTTTTTTGTTTTTTTTTACCAGATGTTTTTAGGATTCACAGTAAAAACTTTATTTATTAAAAAGTACAATTTTACTGAGACCATAAACATCACACACACACGTCTGTGCCCCGTCACCTGCTGTGTGTGTGTGAACTACTGGCTATTAATAAACCTGTCCT
>NC_024315.1:1100038-1100544 GCF_000523025.1 Cynoglossus semilaevis | reverse complement strand
ACGGCGGGGGGTCAGCACCACTGAATGAAATGAATGAACTCTTTAAAAGACGAACAGATCTGAAAAAAACAGATGTGAAAATAAACCTGCTCCACTGTCTGAGCTTGAACTACAGTTGTGGACGGAGACACAGAGACACGGAGAGACAGGAGAGACAGGAGACACTGAGACAGGAGAGACAGAGACAGGAGAGACTGGGCCGTCGTTCTGGTTTTCTCCTCGGTTCCTGGACGAGAACCAAACCCAGACCAGACTTTTCTCCAGGCCTGATTTCCTCTGGGTTTGTTTTTTTTTTCCTCTGTTTTTTTTCTGCTTCAACAGAAAAGTTTCAGATTCAGAAACTGATCAGTGTCTGCTGATCACACACACACACAGGACTGTGTGTGTGTGTGTGTGTTTGGGGAGGCACTCAGTTCACGTCTTACATGGACAGCAGTCATTTCCGCTGGGTCGGGGGGGGAGGGGGGGGTCATGCCTTCCCCCGCCCCTGACTGGGGGAATAACAT
>NC_024315.1:1098800-1099440 GCF_000523025.1 Cynoglossus semilaevis | reverse complement strand
TGTTGTTTCTTCTGCTGTTCCTGCTGCTGCTGTTACTGCTGCTGCTGTTACTGCTGCTGCTGCTGCTCCGATGTTTCCTCGTTTCCTCTGCAAAAGTTGCTGACTCGTAACTCGGAGAACTCGTATTTCGTTTCTCGGGGTTCAGATCCTGTTCCTGTTTGTTTTCGCAGTTTTTTTTTTCATTGTCGTCCGTCCCAACTTTCCAGAGTTCCAGTGACACAGCTGCGTTCACATCCTCACAGTCACAGAATCATGGAGACATGAGCCGATTATATAACCCTGACACACACACACACACACACACACTGCTCACTTGATAATGTCAGCCAGGATCAGAGAACATCCAGATAAAAACAACACATTCCTCAGTTTCTGCTCTGAAAAACTGATTGTTTTCAGCTGTTGCTTTGATTATTTCATCAACGTCAAATGTTTTCACACGGACGCGCTGGTGTCGCTGCGTAGGGGTGTGAGAAAATATCAAAACTCGATCACGATCCCGTATCAATCTCCTCCTTTTTCTCCCCAACTCCCAGTCCAATATTCCTGGTGTTGGTTCATGTTCTTGTTCTTTTCTTTCTTCTCTAGTGATTCCAAATGTAGATCCCTCTGTTCCAGAGTTAGGAACTGATGTTCAGAT
>NC_024315.1:1096190-1098678 GCF_000523025.1 Cynoglossus semilaevis | reverse complement strand
GAGCAGGTAATAGCACCGGCTCTTTGTTATGATTAGTGATTATTAAAACCTCGACATATCGTTGTGATTATAGTATCTCAATATATCGTATTGTTGCCTCTGCATCGTGATCCGTATCGTCAGATTCTGGCGTCTACACACCGATATTAACAGTATTTAAATCTGTTAATCCAGATGAAGTGCCTTGTATTGGTGCAACATTTGAGGCGTTCTTTCAGAGTAGCTAAAAACGACGTCCGTGCACGAGCGTCAGCTGCAGCTGTGATTTGTTGAATCAACAGGAAAAATCGACTGAGCAGCGATTGAACGGTGATAAAAATAAAAATAAACATACAGATAAATCAAGGATTTTTTTTTAGCAGCATTAGCCTCAGAAAATCTGACAAACAAACAAACATGTTCTGGACGGCTAACGCTAGATGCTAAGGCTACACTGCACTGGACTCCACACACACATCAGACTGACATGAAGGTTGGACCAGGTGTTATCAACGAAGAGAGAGAGAGAGAGAGAGAGAGAGGATGTTTTCTGAGCTCATCAGTTTCATGTATTGATTTCGTCTCATGAGAAACTCTGACTGTAGCCTAGCATAGCCTAGCCTAGCGTAGCGTAGCATCGTAAAGTCCCAGATCAAACAGGAGGATCAGGGTCACTGTGTTTGTTTTCTCGCTCTGCTGTCAAACTCTGTTCCTCTTTCTCAGGCCACACACACACACACACACACACACACACACACACCCCACACACACACACATACTGATCCCACAGCACCAAACAGTAAAACAGGAGAAAAACTACAGTAAAATAAAGTACCACGTCGGTGAAGTACTGCAGTAAAGTTCACCCTGGTTTTCACAGAGTCGTTCACTGTTCACATCATTCAACATCACCTCTAATTCCACCGTGTCTGCAGCTCATTTACAGCTGAGGTGACAAGTGGCAGAGGTTGGTACTGCAGCAGACACACTAAGTTTCCCAAGACGTTGGTATAAATACACACTCTTAAAACAGAGGTGCCAAATATAGAGGTCAACCCATTCACGGAAACAATTGTTGTTGTTTTTTTAAAAACCTGAATCGTCATCACTGTCACAGATGTCATCAAAGAGAAACTTTGACTTTGAACTTTAATCTTTGTAGAACACACTGGAGGCTCTGTAATAGTTTAGGGCTGAATTTTAGTCAACGGTTGTCTTGGAGTAAATATTAGTTTTTCTGCTTTTTTTGTTGCGATGCTCACTGTAAACTACAGTCGTTAATTATTTTATATAATAAATAATTGTACTAATTTATTACTTTCATTACAAAGTCAACTGTGGTGTTTGAAAAAACATTTTGACATTTTGTTTATTTTATTAATTATTTATTTTAATTTATTGTATATATTTTTAAGGATTTTTTGTCACTCGTGTTAAACTGATTTTTTGACATTTTTTGTAGGATTTTTACTATTAGAAAGAAAAAGAAAAACATTATAAAATACACTGTCAATTTTTCTTTTATTTTCCGAATTTTTTTTAGAAACATTTTTTTTTTAGCCTGTATTAAATGTATACTGTAGTTTCCTTTTTCTCCTCCCTCGGGGACGCGCATCACTGCGCGCTCCGGCCCCAGCTCGGTACCTCCCCCTTCAGCAGCGTGTGTGTGAGTTTGACTCCCCTCCTTCACTTCAATGAACACTATTGTTGAGAAGTGAAGGTTCCACAGCAGACCTGAGCGGACCGGGGTCTGTGGGTTTCAGTCTGACACCCGGACACGGCGCGCGTGTGTGTGTGTGTGTGTGTTTATATCGACTAAACCACTGGAGTCAAAGGAGAAAGTTTTGATTTTTCTTTTTCCTTTTTTTGGTTTTTGTGCATCGACACAGTGGAAGACTCTGCACTGAGGGCAAACCTTGGATTATTTACCCCGGGGTAAGTTTCTGTACGCTGCTCTCTGACTCTCTGACAACGTAAAAATGTGCGTGAAACTTCGGACGCGCCGACACCGGGTCCACGGCTCCGCTCCATCCACGCGCGTCCGCGAACAGCGTCCACGCGTGAACGTCCTCGTTCATACAGTTGGTGTCGGCGTGAACTGTTGCCCAAACCTGGGGGCAGGACCCGCTGCACGGTCGTTTCAGCGCAGGTTGACCCGCGGAGGGGTGGGGTGGGGGGGTGGGGGTCAACCTGCGCTTCATTCTGGCTTCAAAATGATATAAAATATATTTTTATATTGTTTTATTAATTTAAATATAGCATTAAAAGTCGATGTGTATTTAACATTAATCCCGTATTGTTACATTAAAATTCCTTAGTCGTTATTAAACGATAAGTCGTGACTTATTCTGACACATAAACGTAACACGGTCCCTAGATTGAGCCACGCCTTAAATCTGAAAAAACAAAACAAAACAAAAACAAACAGACGTGAAGTTCTGTCACAGTTGTTTTTACCTGGTGATGAAAGACAGAAATCTGATCTCCACCTCAGACCTGCTGTCTTCAC
>NC_024315.1:1091092-1095652 GCF_000523025.1 Cynoglossus semilaevis | reverse complement strand
AGGGGGTGAGGGGGGGGGGGTGGATTATGACATGGACTGGATATAGTGTCTGTGTGTGTGAGGATAAAGTTTCACATGCAGCGCTCCGATGTCACAGACACTGAGGTCAAACCTGGGTCAGTGGACCACTGCAGGGACACAAATACCCACAACCCCCTGCTGCTGCTGCTGCTGTTTTATGGATAACTGACTTGGTTTTATGTGCTGATCCATCAGCGGACACTGGTCTTGGCGTTTCAGGGACAGCACGTGTTCGTCAGTCCACGTTCCGTCCCCTGAGGTCACGTGTTTGACGTTCGTGAACCTGACAGTTTTACCTGCACAGATTCATCTCCAGCTTTGGTTTCTTCAAGTCTGTTTCACCACCACTTCTTTTTTTTTACTATATTTCATTTTTCCACAAATGTAAAAGTCAGACCTTCTTTAGTCAAAGTCATTGTTAAAAAGAAAAGTTTTAAAAATACAATAAAAGTGTTGAAACACCAACAGCATCAGAACACACTTTAGAAGATAAACAGAAAATGAATAAGAAATTAAACACACTTTAGAAGATAAACAGAAAATGAATAAAAATTATGAACATACCATATACCATACCATCTAATCTAATCTAATATATATATAACATAAATGTACTCATCAGTACACACTGATGTACTGTGTAAACATAAAGTCGTTGTATTTACGTTGTAGTCCCTGCTGAGTCTTGGACGGGCCATCTAATGGTCACTTGGGAGATTGCAGCTTCAGGGATTTTCCCAGTGTTTGACCAGATCATATTTGACTCACAGTCTGTGAAAGGATATAAAAACAAATGATGTCTTTTTATTCCCCCTTCTTTCTCCGTGCCGCTGAGCCCTTGAGCAGATGTATAGGGAAGTTTATCGGCTCTTTAGGGAACGTGAAGGAAACGAGAATCGTGCAGATGTTGCAGACGCCCAACCACAATCCTCCGACGCGCCATAAATCATGGTTGTCATGAAGCAGTTCAGGGATTATTGACCGTCATCAACGGTCATACCTGAAACCACACACAAACACACACACACACACACACACACTCTCTCTCTTTAGTTACACTGACGGACCAAAACAAAAAGTCGACCTAGCGCAGCGCCACGGTAACACCATGTGACCCGCGCCTTCTGCGTCCGTATCGTCACCGTGATCGGCGGTGAATCGCGGACTTCGCTACATTTGGTCTGGTTTGCAGCAGCGTTACAGGGTTCACGTTACACCTTTACAAGTTTCTCCCCCCGGTGGCAGAACAGGAATGCTGCGCTGAGAGTCGTGACACGCTGAGACGCAACACAAGCGCTGCCCTCCACCCACCCCACCCTGATCCTCCTCACCCCCGGGGAGGGTTTCAGGGGTTGCTCCTCCTTTGGTAACCTGTGAAGCGTGTCTCTAAGGCCCCCCCCCCCCCCCCAGTGTTGTATAAACAGTGGTTCAGAAGGCACAGAGTGAGACACTGTACTGTATCGACTCCCAACATTCCTCCGTGGTACCAGGAGACACCACGTCCACCGACCAATCACGGCCCAGGGTTTAACAACAAATAAAGGAAGTGTAAACATCAAAACAATTGGAACTCCAACATTTGGCTGTTTGGGCTAACGTAACGCAGAGCTCTGCTGTCACGTGGTGCTGTACACCTCCTGAAGGTGGAGACAAACAGAATAATAATAAAAAAAAAACCCACAATTTTTCATACATGTGAAACTTCATATAAAATATATATTTTTAAACATATTTTCATCAATTCTGTGCTAATGTAGCGTTAGCCGTACAAGCTAGCTTTTTTCTTCCAACATGTGACTGCACTTTGAATGTGAGGGTTTTTTTCCTTTCTTTTTTTTTACCTGAAAGAAACATGGTCGACCCCCCCAACCCCCACCCCAAACACACACACACAGGAAGTCAACGATGATGTGACGAGAGACGCCTTTCGACCGCGGACGCGTGTGTCGAGGCTCACACTCCTGTGTGGAGCAGTGAATGTGTCAGGACGTGTGTGTGTGTGTGTGTGTGTGTGAGCTCCAGTCCCCTGGGGGGGGGTGTTTAAGGTGAATGGTCTTGTGCCTGTGTGTGTCTGCCGTATTCAGGCGCTCATGTCCGATCACGTTTCTTTTGACTCCTGCCTTGTTGTGGTGCCAACGTGAAATCCTGCCTTTGTGTCGACGTTTCATCTCCGCGCTGCCTTTCATTCGCCTCCGTATTAGCCGTTAGCACTTAGCAGAGCTATTGTTGGCGCGAGGTTCCTGGAGGTGAGCCAGAGGACACCGGGGCTGAGAAACTGATCGTTCCATCAAATCACCTGAAGAAGTTCGTCACCGGGCTTTAATGAAAGGAGCATCATGGGAAAATTAGGTTTGTTATTGACTGAAAAAAGTCAGTGCTCTTCATCAGTGGGACTAACATCCTCAGGTCAGTCCAGGTCTACACTGGAACTGTTGCTGAGCCATCCGTCAATATTTTCTCTGACAGCAACTTGTCAACTTGTCAAACTCTACGGTGAAGAAACTTTTTTTTCCCCTTCATTTCCTCTTTCTCTCTCTTTTTGTCACTTACACGTGCGTGCGCGCAGGGCCGGCGTCTCGGTAGGAGGCCTCGCTGCAGCTGGTAGAGGATTAAAAGGTCAGGAGTCAAAGGGGTTGGAGGGGTTGGGGGGGGCAGTCAACTGACAGACCGCGACAAGAAACTGACAGAGCAGAAAGAATTCAGGCAGAACTCAGCGACGCAGAGATCAGAACAGAATTTTTTTTTCCGCGCTCCACCGTGTGTTGACTTGGCCCAGAGCCGACCGCCTCCTGACGCCCGGACCACCAAAGACAGGCAAACAGATCAAACCAGCGGGGGGGGGGGATTGCACAAGAGTTGAACCACAGTCACTGAGTGTTGTATCGGTGAATCAGCCGCTCAGCGCCGTGATAGGAATCTGACAAAATCACATCAAAACAACGTCCGCGGCGTTCGTTTCTGTTTGTGATTATCTAGAATATTTTCCCGTGTTTCTCAGAGGAGAATCACTTCACTCTCCAAGCGGAGAATCTCTGACCTGATTCTCGTGTCAAAGTCAAACAGACAAACATCATTTTGTCTGTTATTTTAATCTGAAAAAACAAGTTGGCTCTTCTGCTGCGACACCGAAATCAAACAGAACCTTCTGGCGTCTCATCCAACGACGCCCGACTCATCGGAATAATCCAAATAACAAACAGTTTCACTTCATAAACGCGTACTGCAGACTAATAAAAGGCTGCGGCCCGCTGTCAGCCACACGCTGATGTTTGTTTGAGGGTAAAAAAAACAGAACCATGGACGTCAAAACATGGCAACAACTGAACACAGGCCGCAGTTAAATCCTATTAAAAACCTTTATGGACGAGCGAAGGTTTGATGGGAACATTTTCAAGTCGTCGTCTTCAGTTTACAGGAGCGCAAGACTCGGAATAAACGCAGGTAAAAATAAAAAAACAAGACTCGGAATAAACGCAGGTAAAAATTAAAAAAAAACAAACTTGTCTCATCTGAGTGAGAGATTTTTGGGTCAAAGATAAAACAAACAAACCAAAAACCCAACAATCAGTTTAATCTGCTCTGCACTTGACTCTCGCTCGCTCCCGTCTGTCGCCGTTCCCTGGCTGTGGGCGAGCGTGTGGTATTTTTTAATTTGGACATCTTGTTCACAGATGAGAGAGGAAAGCCACTTCAGAGAGGAACTGAAGCTTTAATACGCGGGCTGCAGAAGACGTGTGAGGTACTGAATACCATCACAGGGGGCTCCATGAACCAAACGGGGAGTTACTTCAGGGCCAAGGGAAACATCACGTACAGACCAACGCCTGGCGTCTCACCGCTACAGCAGATGCTAACTGAGCTAGCACAGTGTTAGCAGCTAGAAACCAGATAAAAGTCCCGAGTCTGGACGTTTCCACTTCCTGACGATCACCGCGTTGTGTTGTGAGGTGGACACATCTTGACGGCGTCCATGTTTTTATGTCACGTGTGACCCGCGGTGCCAACGCCTCGGCTCTGACCGTCAGCTGAACCGAGGCCGAGTGTAAACACAGACAGAACAGAACACAAGTCCAGGACCAGCGGTCAAACAGCTGCTGTTTGACAAATGGACGCAGAACAAGACAAAAAAAAACCTACATATGTTTAAGGCCTGTTTCTCTTTTTCACCTTCTAGACCAGAGGTGTCAAACTCAAATTCACACTGGGCCAAAATTAAAAACACGTTCAAAATCTATAATTATAATATATAATATATAATATAAAATAGTTCACGCTAGCGTCGGCCGAAGCCGCGTCCGTGTTGAGCTAATGCGAGGAAATCGCTCCGTCTCTCTTCGCATCAGACTCGCACTTGTGGTGATTAACACGGCTGGAGTGCACGAGGTCCGAGACGCAGACGCCGTATAAGGTGGTGGTCCAGTTTAGGGGGCGGGGCCCAACACGGCCCCACATGAAATCCCACAGAACAGATGCGATCTTTGACGGAGTGTGAGAGAGAGAGAGAGAGAGAGAGAGAGAGAGAGAGAGAGAGAGAGAGCG
>NC_024315.1:1078586-1090683 GCF_000523025.1 Cynoglossus semilaevis | reverse complement strand
GGGCTGTCCCTAACACGTATCCTGATATGTTAGCGATGCTCCACACACACACACACACACACACACACTGTAACGCTGCGTCATCCAGTTTTCAAACTTAAATCGTTCGTGAAGCGAAGAGTTCGATGGACAGTGGATTCATCGGTTCCTGGACGACGACTTATTCAAACTTTTTCTACATTTTTTCTGTACACGTTCAAACACGAAACCAATGAAAATCATTAGCTCAAACAACAAAGATAAAGAATAAAGTTAGTTAATCATTTTAACTTTTTTGAGGAGTTTTTGTTTTGTTAAATTAGATTTGACTAAATATGAAATGTCAGGATGGTACTGGTCCGGCCCGCTGACATCTAATTAAGTTGTTCGCGTCCCTTTTTTTTTTTTTTTTTTTTTTACACAAATATTTCCAACCTGCCAGCTCATCATCTGAAAACAGAGATGAGGAAGGAGCTGACATGTCGTGGAGGCTCACTCTGCCAGGTGCCCTCGGGCACACCTGTGTGCAGCGAAATACCTGGAACATTTATTTCCAACTGCTGACAGACACACACACACACACACACACACACACACACACACACACACACACACACCCTGGTGCTGCTCTGAGGTCGATGCCGTCCAACATCACTGGGTTCTGATCTCAGTGGAAAAACCAGTTCAGCCAAATTTCCAGCCTCAACCCCCGGGGCGTGGTCAAACTGTGGTCCGGTAAAAAAATAAACACCTGACACGGGGCCGTCTGATTGGTCGTCAGCGTCAGGTGTGTTTGCACAGTGATGGAGCAGCAGCAGCAGAGTTTACACAGACATTAAACTGCAGGATTTACTGCGAACAGACAAACATTTGTCAGCGGCGTCGGACCGACAACCGGTTCTCACCGGACCAAACGATTCAACATTAGGAAATAATAACGAACGACGTCAAACGAATCTCGAACTTTGAGCTGATTCTTTACCAGTGACTCAGTGTTTAAATCCTTGTATTCACACTGTGACAAATATGAAGAAAATATTGAAATAATTTGCTCTGCCACAAGGGGGCGCACACCCCCCCACTTTGAGAACAACCGACCTAAATAGTTACAACCAGGGCAACCAAAGTGTGACAACCAGGGCAACCAAAGTGTGACAACCAGGGCAACCAAAGTGTGACAACCAGGGCAACCAAAGTGTGACAACCAGGGCAACCAAAGTGTGACAACCAGGGCAACCAAAGTGTGACAACCAGGGCAACCAAAGTGTGACAACCAGGGCAACCAAAGTGTGACAACCAGGGCAACCAAAGTGTGACAACCAGGGCAACCAAAGTGTGACAACCAGGGCAACCAAAGTGTGACAACCAGGGCAACCAAAGTGTGACAACCAGGGCAACCAAAGTGTGACAACCAGGGCAACCAAAGTGTGACAACCAGGGCAACCAAAGTGTGACAACCAGGGCAACCAAAGTGTGACAACCAGGGCAACCAAAGTGTGACAACCAGGGCAACCAAACTGTGACAACCAGGGCAACCAAAGTGTGACAACCAGGGCAACCAAACTGTGACAACCAGGGCAACCAAAGGTCGATGTGGGCACTCCATCCTGCCTCTCAGTCAGAGGTGGCTGCAGTGTATTGTGGGTAACAGAATCCAGCTCGGTGAAATCAGCGTGGTGACGGCGTGATGGCGTGACCCTCCGTTTAACTTCACAAGTCGGAGATACAGCAGCGGAGCAGTGGTCGCTTTACTCCGCTGTCATAAATCCACTGAGCCACAGGCTGGTTCCTGTCATTCTGACGGCAGCTCTGCTTTCATCACAGCCGTATACGCTCGTACAAATGGAGGAGGATTTCCCGCCGGCCGCGGCGTCTTAGCAGCAGAAAAACCCGCTGACACGTTTAGTTTGGGATTTATGACGAGAACACGAAGAGTCCGGGTTCACGATTGATGAGAAACGTTACTGCGAGTGTCTCCAGGTTCACGTTAGTATCACAGAGAACGTGAGGATAAGACCGGCTGAGTTTGTGTTCCTCGTCCTCCACATCTGTCCTCCTCCTCTGTCCTCCTCCTCTGTTCTCCTCTGTCCTCCTCCTCTGTCCTCCTCCTCTGTTCTCCTCTGTCCTCCTCCTCTGTCCTCCTCTGTCCTCCTCCTCTGTCCTCCTCATCTGTCCTCCTCTGTCCTCCTCTGTCCTCCACATCTGTCCTCCTCCTCTGTCCTCCTCCTCCTCTGTCCTCCTCCTCTGTTCTCCTCTGTCCTCCTCCTCTGTCCTCCTCCTCCTCCTCCTCTGTCCCCCTCCTCTTGTCTCCTCCTCTGTCCTCCTCCTCTGTCCTCCTCCTCCTCCTCCTCTGTCCCCCTCCTCTTGTCTCCTCCTCTGTCCTCCTCCTCTGTCCTCGTGTGTTTTTGAAGGGTCGGTGAAAAAAGGTGGTTGACCACATATTGACTCTGTGATTTGTCAACAAACAGTTGCTGACTTTCTGTTTCCTGCTGGTTTCGTCAGTGATGAACAACCTTTTTAAACTGGAAGACGTATTTATATATTTTTTTCATCTATTCGTTTGGCCTGACTGTACATTCACGTCAGTGTTGTGACGACTACAGACCTAAAGACTATCAAAGTCTAACCCTGACCCGCTGACCTTTGACACCACCCTTAAAGGAATGTGA
Source organism: Cynoglossus semilaevis (assembly GCF_000523025.1). Classification (NCBI taxonomy): domain Eukaryota; kingdom Metazoa; phylum Chordata; class Actinopteri; order Pleuronectiformes; family Cynoglossidae; genus Cynoglossus; species Cynoglossus semilaevis. The sequence goes on along the minus strand of NC_024315.1, from coordinate 1,088,035 downwards.
AGACGCTCCCGTCGTAGAGCAGTAACGGTTCTGTCCACAGCAGCGTCTGTCGGTGTCGGTGTCACATCAGTGAGGGTTAAATTCACTGCTTTGACTGTTGTCAACACAAGAAAATAAATATTAATCGGACTTGAGTTTGATGGAATATTTACAGAACAAAAACAAAGTTGCATTTTTGGCAAAAAAACAAAAACAAACCCTAAAACCTGTTAACCTAGTTAAGGGTTGAACACATAACCTAGTTAGACTAACACGCCCTCAGAATTTTGGCTCTTGCCAATTTTTGTTTTTCTTCTGAACTCTTAGATTGGCAGCTGCTTCCCGATTAACTTGTTTTTTGTCATGGTTAGATTGACAGAGAAGTGAGACCTGCTGCGATGTACGGCGAGGAGACGGCAGCTCTGTCCAATGGACAAGAAGTGGGCGGAGACAGGAACAGATCAGAGGAACAGCTGAGGTGGAACAGATCGTAGATCAAGTTAGAGGAGCAGAGTTCATGTGGTCTGAAAGGAGACGTCGGATTTACGTTGGACGAAGGATGTTGGAGATGGAGCTCCCAGGCAGGAGGAGGAGGAGGAGGAGGAGAGGAAGACCATAAAGAAGATTTATGGCTGTAGTGAAGGAGGACATGAAGGTGGATGTTGAGGGACAGCGGGAGACGGAGTCACGAGATTCTCTGTGGTAACGAAAGTTATCAACAGAAGAAAAGTTTGACGTGAGCTCACGACACGCTGCCTTAGAAACCGGCTAACGTGTGTGTTTTCATGTTAACGTGGTGTAAATACCAATGAGTCAGAATGGAAACATCAACGGTTCAGACACCACAACGTCAGCGTTTGACCATAAACACATGTTCTCACTGTTGGCCAACATTTGGACCAAACAGTCGACACCCAAAAGGAACCAAAACTGAAATTGACGAATCTCAGACGTGACTTTAAATATCGCTGAAACGCAAAATATTTGTGTGGAGGAAAAGGTTTTTTTGTTGACCCACGGAATGTTTAAAAGCCATGTTTGGATTTTCACTCTTACTTTTCTAACAGAACCATAGAGGCATTATTAGATCGTCTTGGGTTTCCCCGGAACTTTTATCTCAAGGGCCGCAGGAAGGTCGTAAGGTCAAGAGAGCTCTAATGAAACCCAGGTTAAAGAAAGAGAGGGAAAACGAAGGCGTGACTTAGACAGACTCACGATGTGAGAGAGAGAAATCATCGTTAGATTTAAGGCTGAAATGGAAACATAACCCTGTAAAAAGTTACGATATTATAACATTAAGATTGTTCTAACGGGTTCTAATCCCTGTTTACGATGGATCGTAAAATATAACGCTGTAGTCATGACAACATTTTCTCTTGTCTTTCAGTGTTTCTGGCCTCAAGTCACCATGTCAGCGTCCCTCCTCGTCCTGCTCCTGCTCCTCTCGTCTGGTTTGGTGTCCTCTAGTTGTCCCACAGACTGTACTTGCACGGCCAACTACTTTACTATATTTTGCATTCAACGACACTCCACCACCGTGCCGGTTGCGCCAGTGAGCACCAAAGAACTGTACATTTTCCAGAATGGCATTCAGACTTTGACCGAGGATGACTTCAGCGGCCTGGTGGATCTGGAGCTGCTCGACATGAGTCAGAATGAACTGAGAGAGATTCCAGACTGGGTTTTTGGAAGGCTGTCCAAGCTGAAGAACTTGGACCTGTCCACCAACCACATTACCCATATCTCCAAACACAGTTTCTCAGGCTTGGTCCAGCTGGAGAGGCTGTATCTTCATGCAAACCGAATCCAGAGCATTCATTTGGAAGCGTTCGAGGGTCTGGAAAAGTTACTGGAACTAAAGCTCTACGGAAACCAGCTTTCTTCTCTGCCGTCCCTCCAGTTACCAAAACTGTTGCTTCTAGACCTCAGCAAAAACAACATCCCAACACTGGGTCCAGCGGACCTCCAGGCTCCTCACTTGGAATCCCTCAAGTTGGGTTCTCTTGGACTCACCACTTTGGACGAAGACCTCATAGCTTCCTTTAGGAACCTTCATGATCTCGACATTTCCATGAATCAGTTAACTGAGGTTCCACAAGCTCTGAGGCAGGACTCCCTCAAGGGGTTGATCAAGCTCAACCTGGCAGCCAATCCCTTCGGAGAGCTGAAGACAGAGAACTTCCACAAACTCACTGGACTTCAAGAGCTGGACATCAGTGGACTGAATCTCCAAGGTTTCCCCCAGAATTTCTTTCAGCTGTTTCCCAGGTTAACGCGCCTGACAGCAGCCGAGAACCCGTTTAACTGTCTGTGCCCGTTGGCCTGGTTCCCAGTTTGGCTAAAAGAGAAAAATGCAAATCTTCTGAGGCCCGAGGAAACCAGATGCCACTTTCCTCTCGTTAACGCTGGAAAGATGCTTTCATCACTAGAGCCCAAAGATTTTGGTTGTCCGTCTGTCACCACAGTACTGACCCAATCCCATACTGGAAGTACTCCAACGCCCCAGATGTTTACGACACCTTTGGAAAACCCCCATACAAATGCTATTCTCCCTCCTCCTCCTCCTCCTCCTCCTCCCAGTGAGGTGACAGGATCCACAAACGCAGACGGTTCTCCGTTCTCACCAGAACCTACAGACTCCCCAAGTTCCAACAGCAGAGAAGATGAACCAAGCTTCTGCCCCCCCAATATTTGCCTTAATGGTGGCACTTGCAATTTCGACCCATCAGGTCAACTCAGTTGCCTTTGTCCATCAGGGACGTCTGGGCACTACTGTGAGAACATGGTCGACGTTCCCGAGCCCACAAAACCGTTGACCACAGAGGTGTCAGTGATCGCACACGCGATGCCCGTGGAGCTGGACGCCATCAGCTCCCGTCAGGTGACCTCCACATCTATTTTACTTGACCTGCACCGCTTCATCAACACCCGGCCACACATCAAAGGTATAAGGCTGACGTATCGTAATCTCTCAGGGCCGGACCGGCGCCCTATCATCCTAAGTGTACCGGCGTCCTATCCCGAGTACACCCTGCGTGGTTTGAGACCCAACTGTACGTACTCGGTGTGTGCCAGTCCCCTGGGCGAGCGAGTGAGCACCAGGACGAACAGCTCTGCAGAAACAGGTCCATGCACAGAGGCTCGAACTGAAAGTGTTCCAGCGACATCGGTGGAGTCCAAGGTGGAGACCCAGAGCCAGGTGAGCTACAGTCTGATCCCCGCTCTGGCAGCGCTGGCGATGGTGCTGATGTTGGCCGCGGTTGGTGTGATGCTCATCTGTCTGCGGAGGAGGAGGCAGGCCAAGGCAGGGCTGGAGCTGGAGCTGGGCCCAGCAGACCCGGTGGAGCTCGATGGCATCAAAGCCGGCCTCGAGAACGGTGGCAACGGAACGTTACAGCAAAAACAGCCGGAGATCGAGCGCTGTCACACGTCTCAGCCACCGCCATCGCTTCAACAAAACGGGGGCTTGGACTATGAGGTTCTATTGATGCAAGAACACTGCCCATCAAATAACAATTTAGCTTCACTAAAGCCGTCTTATTTCTGAGACGACGTTCGAGCAGAGACGATTGGAAAGATTTGTTTTTTTTTAAAAGTGCAGGTTTACCTGTGGAACTGTGGAAAGTTGAAGTTCCTCTCGATTTCAAAATCAACAAAGTTGGCACTTAGTTGGGATTTTTATCTGTTTTTTAAAGTTGCTAAAATACTGAGAGCTGATCCGCAGTATATTCTAAACCGCTGTGACCTGAGGCTGGTGAGAACCTGTCCAGAGATTCAATGAAGTCCAACTGAATGGACTGGTCTGAGTCTGAGGGGAAACGACAGTTCCTTTTTGCATTGACTGTCAACTGTATTTGATGCCATGTTTTTTGTTTGTTTTTTTAAAATGTCTTTTTAGTAAAAAGAAATTGAATTGAGTGTAAATCCCGTTGCTGGATTTGGGAGTTGTGTTGCACCATAGTTTTTTGGGAGTGCAGAGATGTCGAAATGCAGGACCAGCGATCCTGGTGCAGAACTTGGTTTGGACCCGTTTCTTTGCTCAGTGGGATTTATTTTTTACAGAGCTTGCACTGAAAAGAAGTATTGGATTTTTCCCAGATGTCTCAGCCAAAAAGACTGATGTTCACAAACAGCAGGAAACGCTGTAGGAAGAACACGACTTTATAAAGATACTGAAGACTCGATGACAACGCAGCTGCCATAAATTCCACATTTTGCAGATTGGGATTTCCATCATCAACAGACCCAGAATAAGTCTTTCCACCGGCCCGGAGCATCTGGCTCCACGGGAGATAAACTTGCTGTGAAATATAAATGGACTGAATAAAGAGCCATTTGGCGTCGATGCATGCCGAGGGAGGAAGGCTGTGTTGTTTTTTCTTTTGTTTTTCTTTTTTTTTTTTTGTAGCTGACATTGTTCTATTTTTGCCTTGTATTTTGTGTTTTGCTGTAAATGTTCGTTCAGTATTGACACTTTTGCTCTTCATGTTTTTTCCCCTTGAAAAAGTCATTGGAGTTTTGACCCGTTGTGTGAAACGTCACTTAGCTAAAAAAAAAAAAATCTTGATCTCCGACTGGTGTCGTTCTAGTAGTTTCTCTGCTAACACCATTAGCATCCAGTAAAAAGTTCAATGAACACAGTCGTTATGAACTGGTCTTCTACAGAACTCGCTGAACGAGTCCCAGTCCCAGTCCCAGTCCCAGTCCCAGTCCCAGTCCCAGTCCCAGATGATTCAGATGATTAGAGAACAATTATCCAGTGACACCATGGATTGGCCGACACCAGTTAGAGCCACGTTTGATGACAATTTGAGTTTTATTAAAACCTTCTATTTATGTTTATTGCTGACACAAACGATCTGTAAAATCCACTGCATAATGTTGATCCCATTTAGAGAAAAACGGAAAAATAAAACAGTGCAGATCTAAGATATGAAAGGCAAAAAAAAAAAAAAACACGACGGCGCTCCACCTTAATGCTGCACCTTAAACCTTCTGGGGAAATCAATATAAGAAAATATGAACAATAACTTTGGAAATGATCGGCCGTTTTGTCGCCGTGAGGACACCGTTTATGCTGCCACTGTGTGGAGAACCTGGTACTGCAGGAACGTCCGTGTTCTGGTTCTTGTTCTAACGGAGTCCCTCCCACGTTCTCTCCGCCGTCCTGTGTTTTTTTGGCCAAACAACCATTATTGTCGTCGGGTGTTTTGCTACTTTACTGCCCACCAGACTGTAAAGTGCCCCCAGTCCTGGGTATTTGTTGACCTTGTCAACGCATTACGTCCACTGGAAGATCATGAAAAAGTGTCCACAGGTTCACAGGAACTGAAGGCCTGACAAACAGTGTCTGTAGAACTGATGTCTGTTTCAGGAACTGAAAAATTAGACGATATGAAATTGAACGCCATCAGTCCGACCAGCGGTTCATGTAAAGGTCAAGAGGTCACATCAGATAACCTTCTCCCCTCCCCCCCCCCCCCCCCCCCCGTCCTCTGACGTCTCCAAACCCTGTCAGTATTCCAGTGTAAACACACGCTCACGTGCACTATCTGCTTCCACTCACACACTCCATGAACTGGACGACACTGTGGGGCAGTGGGCAGAGTGAGGGGCAGGAAATGGTTGACATATTTCTGTACATCGGTTCCGTTCCCTGTCTTGTTGAACTGTTGTTGTTTGTTTTGTCTCCGTGTTTTTGCCAGAAAACAAATGCTGAAAAGAAACCAGTATTAAATGCCTTACTGATAACAAACCTGTGTCTCTGTGGCCACTGTTTTTGTAACATCTTAGTCGGGAACAGTTTTCGTCCCCGTGGATTTTCAGAATGTTGACGTGTCAGGGAGAATGTGTCGTGAGTTTAAAGTCTCCGTCTTCTAACCTCGGTCCAACAAATCTGTCCTTCTGTGAAGTGTCTTCAAACATCAAACAATCAACAGAAATTCAAACCTTTATTGTTGTGTAATATGTTGTTAGTGACATGTAGAGATGATACGTCAGAACCTCAGCCCTAACTGATCATTTCCTGACCTCCCTGTGGTTCCAGAACTAACATCCTCCTCTGAACGGAGGGGCAGGAACCGATCCATGGACACAGAGCTTCTCAGGACAATTATCATTAAAAAAACAAAAAAAAAACAAGGCTCGATTGTACACTAAAACTAAACAACACGTGACCTGGTTACACAGCGCCATTAAATAGCTAAGTGAATTAGCTTAAATGCTCTGTGTTTTCCGCTAATATCCAGAAACAGACGCCAGTGAAAACGGTCCCTGTGTTGAACTTGTCTCTAACTGTTGACGCGGTTCTACCTGTGCCGTACAGTATGTTGTTATAGTGATGCCCTGACAGACACGGAAGCTTCCGGAAGACCTGACTTGACACTAAAGTCTAACTCCATCTCAGACTGCCAGCCAGGAGACGGTACCGAGATGACAGCCCTGGATCCTCATGAAGAACCGGGTCCATGTCAGGACTTTACCAGCCTCCGTGGCTCAGTGGGGTATGTTTTTTTTTTTTTTTTTAGGTTATCATCCCAAATTCCTAAGAAAATTACAAAGTTGTAACTATTTTGTTTGTGTGTTCATTAAAATAAGAGCCAGCTTTGGAGGGCGTGGCCTCCGAGAGCGCAGCCAGAAAAGAGATTTTCTGCTTCCAAAAACAGTGGGTAGAGAACATAAAAAGTTTATATAAACCTAATAAAATACCATAATAGTACAAAGGGATATAAGTGGAGCCACTGGAACTGGGTTTGCGACGGTCTGGAGCTGGTTAGCCTGTTTCTGGGATTAGCTTTGTGGAGGGAGGAATTTGTCGGGAAGTTTGGAAAATAATGTATCCAGCAGAAATATGTTGACAATTATGCTGTGGAATTCTACTGTTGTAGATGATTCATTCAGAAAGTCAATATTTGTACATTTATTTAGTCATAAGGACAACAAAACTGACGGTAAAATAAACAAAAAAAAACAAAAAAACAAGTTATCGAGGCTAGTTTCTGATCGACTTGTTTTCTGAGAAAATTCATGAAAAAAAAACAAAATAAAAAAATGATTACATTTGAGGTACGACTACATCAGGTCAGAGGTCAGTTCTGCTGGTGGAGGGGTGAGGGGGGTGAGGGGAGTGTGAACGTGAACATCAGGACTTGATGGATGTGAAGTGAACCGTCCAATCATGAACTCTTTCCTTCCAGTCTCCGTCGTTGTTAGCCCACTTAAAGCTGTTAGCTAATTATCCTCAAATGCTAAATGTTTCCTAATAACGTCAAACCACGTGAGACTGGTTAAGACGCAGCACATGTTTGGTTTTGTTTTTTAAACGTCTGAACATGAATTTGTCTAAAAACACGTCCCAGACGTACGACTCCAGGTAAGAACATAATGACGGCTGTTGTCCATCACACCGTCCGACACGAGCCGACATCGGTAACATGTGCCGTCGTTACATTCAGTCCGTCGTACATCCTCCCCCCCGTTGCCGTCGTTACATTCAGTCCGTCGTACTTCCAAGCCTTAATGAGGTTCCCAAACGAAAACAAAGCCAAACTTCACAGCCCCTCACCCCCAGAATGTGCTTCTCGTTTGGAGACCCTGCTCCACATGATTTGCTGTGAGGCGCTGAGAGAGGAGAAAAAGACGGAGAGCAGGAGAAAAAAAAACAAAAAAACCAACCATCAACCCAGGGAGGGGAGTGGGGAGCGCTGATTTATTTGAAGAATCTGGTTGTAGTGAGAGCGGTGGATGGTGGGAGTAAAGAGGGGGGAGAGGAGGGAGGAGAGAGAGTGAAAACCCAACGGCAGACAGATCGTTGGACCTGATAATGTCTTAAACCGACGCTGCACTTCAGCAGAATTACCACTGAAGTCCATATATCTTTACTGCAGTGTTGACGTACGGCTGCGATATATGAGGTCCAGCTGGTGCTGCACCAGGGGCCGGGACTGGGGCTGGGACTGGGACTGGGTCTGGGACTGGGACTGGGTCTGGGACTGGGTCTGGGTCTGGGACTGGGACTGGGACTAAGACTAAGACTAAGACTAAGACTAAGACTGGGACTGGGACTGGGTCTGGGACTGGGACTGGGTCTTTGTGGGATTTTATTCCTGAAAGTCTTTCACAGTTTTTTATTTCTCATCTTTAAAGGAAATGTTTAAAGTTCTCGTTAAGACTGATGACCTGATGTTCAAGTTCAGATCCAGTCCCGTCACAAATACAGGAAGTATTTCACAGCCATGTACTGTAGTGGAGTTTAACGTCCAGTCACAGTAAACAACTGCAGTAATAACATCCTCTCCAGCCACGACAGATAAAGACGACGTACTGTTGACGTTGTTGTTGTCGTTGAAACACTACAGTCCAACCCTGGACTATGATGGAGAACAAAGAAACAACAAATAAAGTCAGTAAAAATAGTAAAAACAAAGATATCATGTCATTAAATAGATTAAATATTAAACATACATTTACATTATTGTGAATAAAAAGTTGATAAAAACTGCACAAATATTGTCGTGAATCTCATGAGATACCGTGGCCTTCTCCACCAATCAGATCGTTTGTTTGGACCAGAGTTACTCACACAGATCTGGTGTTTTCTAAAGTTTCTCAGAGAGTACTTGATCCCACAGTTGTGTTCACACTGAAAAAAGGAACCGACAGAACCCTGAGAACCTCTAAAGAGTTTACACGACTGCTTTGTCTCCAAATCACGAAGACGTGACGTGAATCACGTTGAGTTCGCTCCACGTCAACATCTCTTTAAAACGACTTCAGCCACAGCCTGAGCCGTGTTCTCAAATTCCTTATTCTCACGAGAAAATCACACTGGATAAAGTGGATGACCCCCCCCGACCTCTGCCCCCCCCCCACTCACTGAAAGTACCAGCTCTAATTGAATCATCTCTAATTGCCCTTCGTCTCCTTTTACCCCGGGGCAGTTAATGACTTCCATCTTCTCTCAGGCTCAATCTCAAGTTGCCACCAGGAGAGTCAGTGATCTTTGGACCCGGTGGATGTGTCGTTTACAGCAGGAGGACGAAGGAATTGGAACCGATTCAAAGAGACAGAATTCAGGAGAAGGGTTTGGTTAACTAGTACTAACTAGTACTAGTGACTAAAACTACACAGACTGACATATTAACACTAACATTAAACCAATATTAAATGTCAGACTAAACTTTCGTCTATCTTGCTAACTGCAGAAAAACACCACAGCATTGTTGTTGTTTTTTCTCCTGTGGTTCAACAGATGAAACTTTCTGTTTGTTCCTTCTTTTTAAATCTTCAAATCAAGTCAAGTCTCTTTGTTACATTATTTCATTTAAAAAATTACTTTTGAAGGAGGTTGAAGACTTTTGGTCCAAGAAGAAGAAGAAGTTTTTTTTTTCTTGTGGAGCAGCCGTGTGTTTATTAGGCTCTAGTAGTTTTCACAGCAGAACAAAAGTCCCCCCACCCCCCCCCCCCCCCCC
>NC_024315.1:1077942-1078484 GCF_000523025.1 Cynoglossus semilaevis | reverse complement strand
CTAACTACCTGTCCTCTCTGGTGCTGTGACACTGGGCAGGTCTCCTTCACGTCTTCGTCCTTCAGTCCGTCCACCTCAGCTCTTTAGAACAAAGACCTTCTCCAAACGATCCAGATGCTTCAGGGCACGACCCCCCCGACCTCCACCCTCACAACAGGCCACCCCCGACCTCTGGCAGGAGTGGGCCACCTCCAACATCTTTACGCCCCCTCTTGGAAACAACGTCTCGTCGTCTCAGACGTCGTGATTTAAAACGTCACAGATTTATTCATCGTTTGTTTTTATTTTTCTATCTTTTCATCTTTCCTTCATTTCTTTCAGATGTTTTCAGTTTTCTCCTCCTCTGGTCACAGGAAACCTCTGCTCAGCCTCTGGGAACCCAGCCCCCCCTCCCCTCATTAAACTGATACCAATTACATCATTGAACCCCCCCCTCTGCCCCCCCCTTTAAAAACGCCTCTGTTTTACTGGTGTTCCAGATGTGGAGCAGGTTTGGACACGACCTGGACAGGAAGGAGTGGGGAGGGGCTCTGAGGAGGAGG
>NC_024315.1:1074165-1077900 GCF_000523025.1 Cynoglossus semilaevis | reverse complement strand
ACGTTAATTAACTTTTTTGTCAGTTTTATGGACGCAGCTGGTTTTTAGGCTCCTGAAAAAACTGTGGAAAGAAAGTGATGTTTGAACCAAAGCTGTCAATGTCATTTTATATGAATATTGATCATAAACTTTCATGAATTCCTCCTGGCTCTGACCTGAGATGGTGTGATTTTTTTTAAATTTATTTTTTGGTCTGAATGAAATGCAGAAAATATGAAGTGGAAACCACAGAACAATTTTATATTTTCTCAGTCAGACCTGAGAGTCTGTATGTTCAAACTCTGACAAAGATTTGATGGTTGAAAAAAGAAATGTTGCTGACAGACGAGGCCTAAGGGGAGGAGGGGGCAGGAGGGGGAGGAGTGGAGGGAGGAGGGGAGGCTTTAAGGCCTGTGGTCATGGTCTTATTTTGACGGAGTCTGGATTTTCTGCGTCTGTTTTCCTGGTTCCTGAATCATTAGAACTTCCTGGCGTTCCAGAGACTTTCATGTAGAGGCAGGGGGACGGGAAAAAAAAAAAAAAGAAAAAAAGTCCCTGAACAGACACTGTTCTGGTGGAAACCAAACCACTTCAATAACCGCCCCATGTCTTTGCCCCAGCTGAAGGCCTTTACCCCCGGGTGTGGCTGCTCTCACAGTCTTTTATGAGAATTTTGTTGCTCTTTTTTCATCTTACTTGTAAAAATGTTGATGTTGTTTTTTTTTTCTTTAAGTAAAACCAAAAGTTTTTGCCTTAAATCTTGTTTCTCCAGCTGTAAACGTTCCATTTTTACACATTTGTTTTACACCTTCTTCATCTGCTCTCCCTGACGGACGACGCTGGTCCTGAATCCCACGGAGCCTCGGCAACAAACCCACGACCCTCTCTCTCTCTCTCGCTCTCTCTCTCTCGCTCTCAACTTATGAGTTTTTCCTGCTCAAACAACAGCCATTGTGTCCGCCTTGATTGAACCAACTGAGGTGATGAAATGTTTGACTTCCCTGGACACTCGGTGTCAGCAGGTGCAGCGGACGGAGGCCGAGGCCACAATGACTTCACCTCGGAGACCAGACACAGAAGGTCAGCTATGTTCTCCACACACAGAAACACACACACACACACGTTTAAGTCGAGCCATGAAAGTCAAAAAGTTCTAGGACAACATTTTACAACGTCTCCGTCTTTGTCTCATTTATGGACTGAGCTCCGTTCAGTTTTTACTTTTAGTTTTGGAGACTTTTTTTAACGTTTGACCAAAAAATGTTTCTCAAAATTCTTTCAACATCTGACCAAAAATGACACACACAGAAAGGATTTTGCAAAAAAAACAAAAAAAAAAAACAAACATCCCACAACAGAGAAATTCACAGAAAAATAGAAAAAAATCAAATCAAATGCCTGTAGATCAAACCCTGTGACAAAGACATCATTTTTGGGATTTTTATTTTAGGGTGAAAACTACAAGAGTGGATTAATTTAAATAATAAGTCATTATAATTTGTTGTTAAAGTTCACATGTGTTTCTTTGTTTTTAATATAAACTAAAAACAACGTCAGTAAATGTTTCTGTTCATGGTTTGACTTTTACTCTACAAGAGTCAGAACGTTCAGAGATCTACCTGCTGAGTTCAAACCATGACAACCAGGACTGCGTGGCATTAGCGCTGAGAAGCTAACAGCTGGAAGTTCGAATATTAAAACCCAGCAGCAGGCCGCACGAAAACCCACAGAGCGGAGACACGAGGGATGATGAACCAGCAGCACCAGAGCGTTGTGTCTGTTTACTAACAGGTTTCCAGGGAAACAGATGTGATTAAAGTCAGAGGTTTTTTTTTCATCATTTTTACCTTTGTAAACATCTCCTCGTCTGACCTCAGCAAAGGTCGCGTTCACATTTCTGGCACTGACTCAGTCCAGCTGCATCAACCTGAAATGTTTATATAAGATGGAAAACTCTTCTCCTAAATGTTCAGCCGTCATTTCAAATTGACCAAACATCCCATCATTCAGACAAACAAGCAGACGGTGAATAAATGAACAAAGAGAGGAACAGCTGGGGTGAGACAGAACAGCAGAGGGTGAGAAAATCTCTCGCTCCTCTGACTCTGTCTGTCACTCAAACAGGGTGTGGTGAAAACTTCAACATAAACAAAATGGTCTGAGAACAAAAAAACCTCACGTCAGCATCGGTCGAACCAAACGCTGTCTTCAAGTCTGAGCCACAAGAGTCAATTTGTCAGTGTAAAGACGGGGGGTGCTGTTGAGCTCAACCTGTCAAAATGATACTGCGTCTAACACAGTGTCATCGACATATACAGTAAGTAACGTCTGGCATGTTGTTTACATCATACAAAAAAAAAAATGTTCCTAGATTTCTTTGCAGACGTGTTCCATTCTAGTTTTCTTTTTCTTTAATTTCTCTGTTACGACACTGTTGCGAACTAAAGTATACGGAGGTCAGCGTGAGTTCCCTAGCCTTATCTGGACCAGTCATTTTCAGACAAACAGGGTCTGGAACCAGTCTTGGTAAACGTCCAGTCTTCTTCCAGGTTGTCATCTGAGATTTATCACCTGAAGAATGTTGTTCATATTTCACGTTAATGACTCGACGCAGACGACTGTTTCAGTTTTGTAGCGGTGTTATCACCGTGTCATCTTTGGAAGATTCAGACCAAACACACGGAACTCGTTTTGCAGTTACTCTAGATAATTCATATTTCCAAATATTAAATTATGAAACGAATGATCATGAAATTTCCCAACATTATGAAACGAATGATCATGAAATTTCTCTTCATTAAAAAGCAGTTTCCAACGCATGAGAACGACTTAAAATATATTTTAAATCGTAAGACAACAAGATTTCTAACAGACAACTTGCTGCTCCTATATCTCCCCTGTAGATGGTGCTATGACGAGTGTATTTTAATGGGGGGGTTTTCTACAGGAAAAGGTTTCTTTTCTATTTTTAAGATTTGTTTCTTGCGTTGTATCCTAACGTTGCCAAAGTTCTGGGGGTAATTTATTACAGATTTCACGTTTACATTCCGAACACAACGGCGTCCTCCTTAAACCTCCTTAAACCTCCTTAAATATGGCACTGAGACAAAACAGGACCAGAACCAGAACCGTCTCTGTCCCTGAGATCTCTTCATCGTACTCCATCGTACTGCAGTAACACGACGGCTGGAGCAAGTTTTCAATTAGCGCTGGTATTTACATGATGAATAGATTGATAGATGATAGATTTAAAAAAAAAGTGAGGCACATGAAACGGCGTTGCACAAGGCGAGCTAATTAGAACCACCCTGTTAGCTCGGCGTGTGACGTAACCTCCGCAAACAGAAGAGGACTGGGAAATATTAGAGAACATTAAATATATATACACAGTCTGACTCTTGGCAAATATTTTTTCTGCTCAGATTCATTAGCTTAATTTGACAGCGTGACACGAGTGTCTAGCGTTAGCATTGCTGCTCAGAAAACGTTAAAAATGATCATCTGGATGCGGCTGATTCTGTCCCGTACAAAGTCTAGAGTTTCAGTCTCTAGAAAAGGAGAAGAAACAACTTAAAGTCTGTGATTAAACTGCCCTCAGCGACGTTTACCCTCATTTACTTCCTTCTCCGAGGTACTACTTTACTGAGCGACTGCAGGACTTCAGGAGGTGAAAACACTCTCCCCTCGGTTAAGTTCAGTCAACCTCTTAACAGTTAATCAGAACCATGCCCCAAACTCCCCCAACCGCCCCCTCTC
>NC_024315.1:1073642-1073902 GCF_000523025.1 Cynoglossus semilaevis | reverse complement strand
TCGTCCAACTCGCTGCAGCTTTCCCACTCTCCAGGAGAGACTCAGTCATCGTCTCCGTGGGCGTTGGATGTTGGATGTTGGATGTTGTTACAAGTCTTAATTAATGCAGGGGAGGTTTGGCGTGAGCGGGTCGTGGTGGCGGCGAAGGACTCGGCCAGAGAAAACAACAGGAAGTTGGACCAGGTACCATGTGGCTCACCCTGCGGTTCCATCACATGACCACCATCCAACCAAGGAAAATGACTTGGCAGCTCGGACCC
>NC_024315.1:1070525-1072243 GCF_000523025.1 Cynoglossus semilaevis | reverse complement strand
TCCATCCTGGTCACAGAGGTTTGGTTTGGTTTTTTTTGATAAACTTAAAGTGAAAAGTCCGAGTCTGCCCGTGTCTGTGGAGGTGAGGGGCCAGGGTCACATGACCTGGACCCTGAGATGGACGGGGGGGGACAGGTCTGATGCTCAGAGAGGATCAGGTCGGCAGATTGTGATTGGTTGAACCACACGGAGCAAATGTTTAACTTCAGAAAATAAAAATATCTAAATATGGGTGTCGGACTTGAACTGTCCACCTACTGGACAAATGTCAGTCCTACATCCATGGTTTGTAACTGACACACTGTCTGTTACTGACACTAATCTGGGTTTAAGAGAAACATGGATAAAGTTCCAAATAAACTTAAAAAGTGAAGGAACTGGAAGTGCAGCTGACGGAGCAGCGCCGTCACCACGACGACGACGACGCTGCTCTAAATCTGAGGGGATAAAAAGTGAAGGATTTACTGAGGGCGCTGCGCTAAATCTGAGGGGATAAAAAGTGAAGGATTTCCTGTCGCTAACAGTTCTAGGGTCGGTACTTTCTACCTCGTACTCCAGTGTCCATAATTCTTTTATGAGCTCTCCGTACTGGGCGGTTCCCTTCAGCAGGTTTTTTTTTTTTTTTCAGTCCAGAGAAACCGCTGGTGCTTGGACCATTTCCTCTGATTCATGTCGAGGCTGAAGGAAACACAGATGGAAAACCTCGACTCTGCTCAGGAACAAACTGCCTGGTTCTAGTCAGTCACACATCAGAGCGGGGGGGGCAGGGACGGGGGGGCTTTGATGAAAAATCAAAAATCAAATCAAAGTTCTCGTTACAGTACCACGAGGTTCACGGGTTCAAATCCACCCACATCCTGTGGACCCTGACACCCACCGCAGTCGACTGGGATGAAGTGAAAAAAAACAAACAAACTTGATGACCCCTAACGAAGAGCAGCAGCAGAACAAACTCGTTAAGTTAATTAGTCACTGCGGCGACGGATGTCACGTCACGTCCAACCTCGTGAAAAACTGTTCCTTTTCAGACTCAGGTCCAGAGTCTGGTCCGACACTCGGTCTGAGCTCTGACTGAAGTAGACAAGCCTCGACACATGTCAGTGTGTGTGTGTGTGTGTGTGTGTACATAACAGACACATTTGCGTCTCCGTTGCCAGGTCCTGATGACTGAGGCGTGGATCGATTTCAATCACAGACGCCGTCGACACTCAGTCAAACCTCCGAAGGCAAACAACCAGGTCAACGTGTCACATGACCCTGACAACCTGAATCAGACAGACAGCCCCCTCCCCCCCACACACACACACACACACACACACACGTCTACTGCCTGGACCAGTCGTCTTTACGTCCACTTCCGTCTCATGGTTTGTTCTTGTCTTCTGATGAAGACCATGAGACGAGGCTAAACTCGTGGGTTCAGACCCGTCTGTTTAACGCCATCTGTTGGTGTCACCGTTCCACTGTTTGACCTTTTGACCTCCACGTTTAACTGAAAACCACCCCCGGAACAGAAGCAGGAAATGTTTCATTGAAAGTGGACCAGCGATAATCCTGATGTCACTGAATGAACCATGTGACCTCTGGTGTCGTGGCCGTGTCAGATGAATGGGGTTCTGTTTGAACGCGTCTACTGTAAATAGAAAACGCCCTCGGTCAATAACTGGGGAGGGGGGTTTCCTCCTCTGACCACAGAGAAAGATCATTGGATCATCAGT
>NC_024315.1:1060049-1070212 GCF_000523025.1 Cynoglossus semilaevis | reverse complement strand
AGACGCTAGGGTGGTGCGGGGTACGGTAAAAAGGTCGAACCTTGGTTGGGGGGGGGGGTCCGGTGGGTTTGGAGGGGAAACAATAAAGCGTACAGTTTCTTGGCTGCCGTCAGTCCCTGTGGTGTCAGAGGCGTCACGCCTCATCTGCACCTGAGAATGTTACTGTCTTCACACTGCGGCTCCCACACACTGGAGGTCAGAGGTCACTCCTAAACACCCCCCCCACACACACACACACACTAGTCATCGGATCTTCCGACTTTGTTAATTCCACTCCCGTCTCCGTCACTGACGCGGTGACAACGTGACGTCTGCCTGGGACACGACACACACACACTAGTCATCGGACCTCCTCCACCTTCAGGTCAGGACCTCCCCTCAGTAACTGACCGGTCAGATCAACACCTGTCACAGCTGAGCCGCACGTGAGTTGACAGTTTAACGTACAGTCGTGATTTCTCACGCTCCGAGAACGATACACGACGGCCGCAGAGACCACGGACCACGGGCTCTGAACATTAAAGTCAAACCAACGTGTTTGGCTTCGACTGATTTCTATTCTCCAGACAAAAAAAAGAAAATCCATGAAAATCCAAAATGGCTGCCAACATAAAGAGAGCCTTAATTTCACAGAAACTCTCACTCTGTGACCATGAGCCATTAGTATGTAGGAAAAGAAGACATAATAAAACATATATATACATATATATACATATATATATTTATATATATATATATTAGTCTTTAAACTGATAAACTACGCTGAATAAAAGCTGAGGTCTGTTTGACTGGAGCAGGTCAATCTAAAGAAGGTGCGGAGTAAATATAAATATATATCATATACATATATATATATATGTAAATTTACAAACATATAAATATATATATATATATGCACATATTTATGCATCAAATAAAACATCATCAACTAATCGGATTCCGTTCTTGAATTTGTTTTATTCATCCGTTCTGTTGATGTGTTTGCTGTCGTCAGTCTGTGTTTTTTTCTGTTCGTCTTTTAAAGCTGAAACTATGAAAAGTATTTGGCAACGATGTCGATCATTTTAAGATCTATTTCTGCTCCATCTCTACGTTATTAGAACTATTCCAGAGCTGTTTTCTGTTTCAGAGAAGACAAACAAAAACTTAACTATAACTCATCGTTCGGATCAAAATACAAACGATTGTTTTTTTGAATAAATCTTTTATTTTTTTTACTCTCACTGCCATCATGAAACACTCCCTTCTTCTTAACTCAAACAAGACCAACATCATTCCTCCAAACTCTCTCTCTTCTCCACCGTGTGATGCAGCAAATTCAAAAGCAAATATTTGTCAGCTGACTTTTCCTAAAATATGCTTTGAGGTTTCACAATAAAGGCAGTTTGGAGCTTTGTTGAGTCGAGTCGCTCGCGCTTCTGTCTCTCCGGTTCACATTTTCTGGCACGTTTCTGAAGGTAGTCGCGTCAGATTTATTTGTGGGTCGGATGAGAATGCAGCCCTGATTAAAGACAGATCTCAGTTCTGTCTCAAACCTCAGAACAAACAGCTGTGGTGTAAAACTCAACCTCAGCCTGAGTGGAACCGACGTGTCTAAAAACATCCATATGATGGAGGCGGTCGCTGTTGCATTGTACTTGTAACGATCTTGTGAGTAATCTTAGAGGTCAAAGCAAAATAACGTCATTTCATTTTTTTTCCTAACATAGGAGTTGCCATAACAACCAGCCCTGACATCGCAAATCTTTTCCCTGACCCTCTGCTCCTGTTGTGAGCGTTTCGGAGGCCGAGGCAGCGCCACCTGCAGGGTCGACTCCGTTTCAATCTGTAAGCTGCTCTAAAAAAAGGCTCAGAGGTGAAAGGGCAGACGGGGGGGGGGGGGGGGCAGGGGGGGCTGCCTCTGTTTCTTGGAAAAACATTTTAAGAATCACTCTGACGATCCGTCAACCTCTACGACCTGTAAATACGATCCGATCTCCGTGGATTCACCGCCGAGAAAAAACAGAGCAGCTTCGAAAAACTCGCCTTAAATTCAGTGGAATTGAAAGACAACAGAACTGTGAGGAACACAGAAGGTTGTTGGGTCTCAACTCCAGGTTATGAACTGCTAATAATCACGGATCATGGCTCTCCTTCAGAGAAAGACGAGCTGATGACAAAGGTCAAAGGTCAAAGTCGTACAGAACATACAGACAGCGGTCAGGCGTCGTCGTCGTTGTAGTTCCTTGATGAGAGTAACAGAACACCTCACAGTTCACAGTACTCTGTAGAGAGTATTCCAGTACTCTATACAAACAACCCAGATTACTCCTTTAATCTGACTCAGCACCGACGTGATTCATGACCAGTGCCTTCAGTAGATGTTCACCAAGGTTTGATTGACAGATGAAACTGATCAGGAGAGAACGACGACGACGACGACGACGACGACGACGACGACTGAGGCAAATAAAAACCTCCTGACTGCAGCTTTAAGTCTCTGTTGGATGAGGAGAGGAGGTTGGATGAAATGTTCTGACGCTGACAGTCATCAACCCCCCCTCCTGGTCTGTTCACTGAACACAACAACAGTCGGTTCCTGTTCCTGTTCCTGTTCCTGTTCCTGTGAGGTTCTTCAACAGAACTGTTTTGATCACAGGATCTGACGAACATGAAGAGCATTCTCACAGAAACACAAACACAAACACACACACCTTCCTGACTCTTTGCTGCTAAATCTGTCTTCAGTCGTTCAGGACACTTGATGGTCAAAGACATGGTAAAGTAGCGACAACAACGACCGTCAGAACAACTGTATCACACACACACCTTACACCAACTGTGTGTGTGTGTGTGTGTGTGTGTGTGTGTGTGGTCTGGGGCAAACACAGGGTGGATCCTACTACACACACTATATATATATATTTGTGTGTAAGTATAAAAATATATATATACATATACTACTTTAAAATTCTGTATTTTCCTTTTTTTTAATTGAGATAAAAATAAATATTTTGATCTTTGTGAATTGACTTAATTTCATCAAACAAAAACTCATTTGTTGAATGAATTCTCTGTGTGAAGTTCCTGAGTCCAGTCCCGACTCTGACCCTGGTTCCTCTCTGTGCTCCAGATGTTTTCCTGCAGCGTTCCGTCTCTTCAGACAACTCTGGACAAACAGTGAAGACGAACGCGCTGCTGTTGACAGACCGAGGCGTGAACGAGGCGTCCGAGTCCGCTCGTCTGTTCGCAGCCACGGAGACCGTTTGTCAACGTCGTGATTTTCAAACCTTAACCCTTCGCCGCCGCCGCCTCGGTGACACAGCGACACGACACGAACAAATACGGTCAAACAAACACGCCTCCAGAGCGGTGGAGGAAAGTCAGCCAGCAGGACTGGAACGGAGTGTTCTTGGAGTGTGAAGTTCTGGCTCCGTCAGAGTCTCCACCCCGAGTACTTTTCATGGGTGAAATACTGCATTTAACCAACTCTGCGGTCGCAGTACTACATTCCACAGGATGAGAAAATGTTTTGGCAAAGAACGTCGGTGAAAGGTTCCATTTCTCTGGACTGGACTTTATTTCAGCCACAGATCTACGGCAGGAGAGCGACCGTAGAACGTTCTGTTGTTGTTCAGTGACATCATCCAGTTCTGTTGGCTTTGATTAGGAGTCAGTTTGAAACAGTTCATACTCCTGTTAGTGGAGTTAAGATAGTTAAGATGGTTAAGTAGTTAAGTTAGTTACAACTCTTATATTATTATTATTATTATTCCAGGCTGCCGTGAATGTTTTCTTTTTAGACCTAACTAAAGGTTAGCACGTGATTTTACAATTGGAAACAATTAATCACGAAACTTTAACTATTTGATCAGGGCGCCGGGCTGAGCCCCCTCGTCTGTTCGCAGCCGCGGCGACCGTTTGTCAACGTCGTGATTTTCAAACCTTCGCCGCCGCCGCCTCAGTGACACAGCGACACGACACGAACAAATATGGTCAAACAAACACGCCTCCAGAGCGGTGGAGGAAAGTCAGCCAGCAGGACTGGAACGGAGTGTTCTTGGAGTGTGAAGTTCTGGCTCCGTCAGAGTCTCCACCCCGAGTACTTTTCATGGGTGAAATACTGCATTTAACCAACTCTGCGGTCGCAGTACTACATTCCACAGGATGAGAAAATGTTTTGGCAAAGAACGTCGGTGAAAGGTTCCATTTCTCTGGACTGGACTTTATTTCAGCCACAGATCTACGGCAGGAGAGCGACCGTAGAACGTTCTGTTGTTGTTCAGTGACATCATCCAGTTCTGTTGGCTTTGATTAGGAGTCAGTTTGAAACAGTTCATACTCCTGTTAGTGGAGTTAAGATGGTTAAGTTGGTTAAGTTGGTTACAACTCTTATATTATTATTATTCCAGGCTTCAAGAATTTGGGCCGTGAATGTTTTCTTTTTAGACCTAACTAAAGGTTAGCACGTGATTTTACATCGGAAACAATTAATCACAAAACTTTAACTATTTGATAATTAGTAGATGGAATCAATGGATGGATGAATGATGAATGGACGGACGGATGGACAGATGGATGGATGGTTGGATGGATGGTTGGATGGGATGGACGGACATCAAACCCTCAGCGTATTTCTACGTTCCTCGTTTCCTTCCAGGGCCATTTTGTGTCTGCGCCCCTCATATTTATAGAATGAATCATAAATTAGTTTTGTTTGTCTCGTCTGCCCCCGGTTGATGATGTCATCAGTCTGCGTCAGCCTGGCGTACGCACAGTGTTGTCCCGCAGCTGTGAAGAATAAGGCTGGAAAATCCCCTCCTCCACAGAACCAGGAGAGAGAGAGAGAGAGAGACACAGAGAGAGAGAGAGAGAGAGCTCGGTGTTCAGTTGTTTGTCAGTGTCTCTCTCTCTCTGTGTTTGGTTTGTAGGTGGACGGTTTGAGTCCTGGATTCCTGCAGCACATGTGGCCTCGGCATGTGGTGGTGTGTGTGGCCGACTGTGAGCGGGCGTGTGCCAAGAGATGAGAGAGAGGGGGGGGGGGGGGGGGAGAGAGAGAGGGGGAGGGAGAGAGAGAGAGAGGGGGTAAAAACAGAACCCAGTTTGTGGTAACTTTCATAAGTGTTATTTTTTTTCTGCCTCCCTCGGCTCGGAGCGTGAGTGTGTGTGTGAGTGTGTGTGTGTGTGTGTGTGTGTGTGAGACAAAGAGAACTAATGAAAACAGACTGACTTTTTTTCCCTCCCAGACTTTCTGCCTCCCTCGTTCTCCCTAACATCCTTATCGTTCCCAGTTTCACCCTGGCGCTCACCCCCTAATCCTATTCCCACTTCAGTTCAGGCCTTTTATATTTCCACAGATTTTTTTTCTTCTCTCCTCGGCTTCAGTGTCTCTCCAAGGAAAACGGACCTGACGTGTGAGGCCCACGCACACACACACACACACACACACACACACGCAACCTTAAAAACCTTAAGTGTCTGAGAACGTTCTGATTCGTGCTAAAACACTTCAGACCAGACTGTGACACCAGTCTTTACTACTTGATACGCAGTAGTAGTACACAGTACACAGTACTTTCTTTTGTGTGTCTAAAAATAGTAGTGATGGTGACGACGACAATGATGATGATGATGATGATGTTGTTGATGATGATGATGATGATGAAGATGAAGATGAAGATGATGATGATGATGATGATGTTGTTGATGATGATGATGATGATGAGGATGATGATGATGATGATGACGACGCCGATGACCTGTTGGATTGGCGTTCGGTTCTTTACGCTATTTATTTGTTTTGGGTTGAAGCAGAGAAAACTTCCCACGATATTCCTGGGATGAAGCCAGAGATCGGAGAGGAGCACAAGTGTTGTTGTTGGTCATTCCCCCCGGTGCCGCGCACACACACACACACACACACACACACACTCCGAGCACTTGTAAATCCCTGTGACACTGACCGTGAGTCGACCACTTCACACATTGGTCTCGGTCAAATTCCTTCAGGCTCCGACTCGTCACAGCGTCGTCACGTCTTCATTATGAAACTCATGTAACAGGAAAGCAGAGCCGAGTTCAAACTGTATGAAAAAGTACACAAACTGTGTACTTCAAACACACACACACAGTACTCCAAATATTTAGAAGAAAACAAGAAAAGTTTTTCAGCTGAAGAAGAACTCCGCAGGAAGTGAAGAGTACGAAGGAAGTACTTCAACGTCGTGTATTTAAGAATAAATCATCTATGTAGGACTGCATCAGAAAAACATTTTTATATATTGAAGAAAATAAAATGAAAAAATACAGGAAAACGACAGGATGTTTAAGAACTTTCTGCACTCGACCTTTGACTTTTTGTTTCAAACTTGAGAAACAGTTTCCACAGAAATCTGATTTGTTTGATGCTGTAACGAACGACCTGTGAGCGGAAATATAATCCAGATAAGAATGGTCTGCACACGGAGGTATCTGACGCCCGAGTATTTATGGATCGGAATGGAGGAAAATGAGGGGGAAAATCCCACAAGTAGAAAAAAAGAACAGGAGGGAGTGAAAAGACGCAGCCGTGTTGTTGAAGAGGAAGACGAAGACGAAGACGAAGAAGAAGGAGGAGGAGGAGGAGGGGGGAGTTCATAGATTTATCTGTACACGAGTCTCCAACTGCAAACTCACCTAGGAACATTTGGTCGTGCAGTAAATCACCTGACATCTTTTTTTGTTCCTTCATGATTAGAATAAAAACAGTTGTTAATCGTGATTCATTACAGTCATTAATCAGTCATCACGATTAATCGTGATTCATTAAAAGTTGGACAGCCCTAAAACCTCCACTGTTTCTAACCCGACACTGGTGTCCACCGGCCTCGACTGAAGGTTTTCATAAAAACGTCACACACTCCAGACCCCGTCAGTGAGACCAAGGTGTCGGACGAGCGCACGGTCGTCGTGTGGTCGGTTAAACCTGAATGTCTGGTTGTAGTAACGAGAAAAAAAACAGTCTTTTCTCTTAACTTTGCCAATGTCCGGAAACCAAATACAGAAAAAAGGGCTGCAATAATTTGAAAATGACAGAAAATATATATATATATAAATAAATAAAAAGAGTTGTAGAGAAGGAGAAAGTTGCCTGAAGACACTCAGTCATCAAACTGTGGAGCGGTTTCGATGGTTTGAACTTCATAACAGCCATGAAGAACATTTAAGTCATTAGAGGTTGTTTGGTTCTCTGGAACACAGACCACTGACCACCAGGGGGGGCAGGGGGGTGCGGGGGTGTAAACAGTACCCACGGCGTTCTGTCTATTATGTAACAACTGCACACAAACAAGAGTCACCGAAGTGTCGACATCGCTGGTCAAACCACTAATGGATCCGTGCCTGGACGGAGGTTTTCAGCAGATAAAGAACGACTGTTCCTCAGATCCACAGACGCTCGAAGGCCTGGAGAACCAGAACGTGTTGATCGTACGTTCCTTCACCTGTCGACGGACGACGAAGAAAAACTTAGAGTAGAGAGATTCATAAGTCACCGCAGTGACACAGAAACGTCGAGGTTCGTATCATTTTTTATCCTTGCTTGGAAAGTAAAAAGTACTACCCTGTAGTACTACTCTGTAGTACTACAGTGTAGTGGAAATGGACAGTGTGTGTGTGTGTTTAAGGTCAGGTGTTTTTTTTAAAGTCTGGGAATAAAGACCACAAGCCCGACTAAAGCGCGGAGGGATTTCCCAGGTCAGGTACGGGGAAAATCCAAGCTGATTCCTCAAGGCTTATTTTACGAATCCCGAAAAAAGCACGGAGCGTTTGGTGAGCCGACCTCCAGGGAGCGCAGGCCTGACCGGTCCACACAGGCGCGCAGCTGTGTGTGTGTGTGTGCTGTACTGTCGTCTCCGTTCACGGACACATGAAAACGATGTTGTTGGCAGCAGAGGTCAGCGAAGGAGAAGGTGACGAGAGAGAAAATGGAGAATGGTTTTTTCTAACGACGGTGAAAACAAAAAAAACGTTGGAGACGGACGGCAGTGAGGGCCAACGGTCACATCTGCTCAGAGTTAACGTCCGAGAGAGTGATGGACCAACCAGCAGGGGGCCCCGCTGTCTCTACCTGTCTCTCACTGAAGAACACACACAGTACACACACAGTACACACACAGTACATACACAGTACACACACAGTACTACTACAGAGTTTACTTCAGTTGGTCCTTGGTTCAGAGAGAGAGAGGTTGAAGAAATTTCAGGTTATGTTTCAGGACGTATTTAAAACTCGCTCTGAATACGTGTCTGAGAAACGACCAGAGTCTGGACTGAGACAAAAGCTCGACGTTTCCATGATCGGCCTTTAATTGTCACTGGTTCTGTGTTAATTACTGTGTGAAGACAGCGCCACCACTGTTTACATGCTCACAGTTTTACAGCAGGTTTATGGAGGGAAATGTCAAACTGAACTGAACTGAACTGAACTGAACTGAACTGAACTGAACTGTTCTATATTTGCCACAGCTCTGAATATCCATTCACTACAACTGCACTTCTTCTTCCTCTTCTTCTTCCTCTTCCTCTTCTCCTGGTGTTTGCGGCCCACCAGTGGAGCTCTGTGGTTGGTCAGTTTAGGTCTGAAGTCCTGATCTCCTCTCGGAGACCTCCCTAATCCCCAAATTTCCTCTCAGATACTGTTACTGTTTTGAAACCCAACAAACTTCACAGTTTTTTCTCCGAACGACAACAGTCGTTTCACATTCAGCCGTGAGTCGCTCAAATCCTGAAGAATCTTTACACCAGGGTAAATAAATCTGCTGCAGAGAAGATGGTTTCCATTTGGCCACACATCACTTCACATACACCGACGTGACGAACCTTCAACAATGTAACTCTATTTTAATGAGCAGTAGGGAGCAGTTCAAAAGTATCTGATTAACCACAGGGTGGCCGTGGATTTAATTCATTATAAATAATTTTGATCATTTTTCATCACAACAAATCCACGTTCCAAAATACCTCTCTGGACAATTTAGACGTGAACGGAAATCCTGTTATTGTTGTAGATAAATCACAGTGAAAATATTAGTCAGAACTGTTTTTTTTTGTTCTGTTTTCAACCCTCAACAGAGTTCATCAGTTATAAACAGAACCAAAGTCAAATATTCAAGTCCACAAAATCCTCCGTCCTCAGCTCTGACCCGGCGCTGGTTGGAGAACGTTGTTGGTTCCTCTTTCAGACACAAACAACACCACCTGCTGGCTGACCGTCTGCCTGACCTCCACCCTCTGTGTCAACCCCCCCCCCCGTGTGTCTGTCAGACAGGGCCGAGGCGTGGACGTCCTCTGAAAGCTGTGGACGGACGGTGGAGCAGTGTCCCAGCACTGCACATCAGAGCCATTCTAAATGTCAGGGGTCTCAAAGTCCTGGGATGGGGGCCAAAAATCCTTTTCAAAACACGTTTTCAAAATCTTATGGTTAGAAGATCTCTTCAGTCAGAAGTGAAACTGAATTTGAAAGTTTACAGATACAATGAATATGACTTTGTTTTCGTGATACACACCTTTTCTAGAAGGAAGTAAAACTCTTCCGTTTCAAATTCCAAGCTACTTTATACTAAAGTGTAAAAGCAGGGACTGTTCCTGGAACCGATGATTCTCATCAGTGACTGGATCTCAGACAACGACACAGAACGACCGATCAGATCCAAAACTGATCTATAAAGACGTGTTCTGTGACTGGAGGGAACGGAGAACACGACCAGATCTCACAGTCACGTCCCTCGATTGCACCAACAACCTTCATCCAACCTTCATCCAACCAAGTCAATTCACACAGGAACAACTTTTCAACAGTTTCCCAAGGTCTGAGCTGGAACTGGACCAGCAGTGAAGTGTGGTTCTTTTCATCAGGTGAGGACTTTCAAGAGTGATTAAGAATGATTAAGAAACCGGGGTCGATCACACACAGAGTCCTTGAAGACTTTTTTTATCCAACCACATCATCCGACGCTGCAGGAGAAAGGAATTTGCAGTGTTTTATTAAAAAAATAAAAAAGGGCCGGAGCAGCAGCGTGGTCCTGGGTGGTGTTGACCAGCTCTGTTGTTCTTGTTGGAACAGCTGTAGCAGAAACAACACCCCCCCCCCCCCCCCCCCCCCCCCCCCCCCCCCCCCCCCCCACCCACCGCCCACACCCCCCCCC
>NC_024315.1:1054587-1055157 GCF_000523025.1 Cynoglossus semilaevis | reverse complement strand
CCTTTTTTTTTTTTTTACATCTCTGCACCAACATTCATCATATTATTCTTTTTTCCTTCTTAGACAACAGTTCAGACACTGCACCAACACCAGCACCAACCCAGGAGTTGGATTTGCAGTTCTCAAGTTTAATATGTTGGTAACAAAAAACAAATCAGCGTCATGTTTGGGAGATTAACCAAACCTAAACACTAACCTGGAAGGTAGACGTGTGTTTTTTGAATAACCATGGGAGGGCGACACCACTAACTATAAAAAGACATCAGTTAAATATAAATATATATGTATATATTTTGATGAAGTCCATGCAGCTCCCTGTGTTAACTCATCATGCTCCAGCAGCTGATCTGTAAAAACAGTTCATTTCCAAATAAATAAAAGAAGAAGCTAATGTTTCCTGTTCTTACGTTGCTCCTCTGAGCCTCCATCAAACCTCCTCCATAACTTCTTCACACCCACCCGTCGTTTCTTGTCTTTTTTTAGACCCCAACATTCGTTTCACTTAACAATTCCAAAACCACAACTGCAGAGGAGAAATGTTGAGAAATGTCTTACACACCCCTCCCTCCC
>NC_024315.1:1049441-1054529 GCF_000523025.1 Cynoglossus semilaevis | reverse complement strand
CCCCCTCCTTCCCTCTCTTACCCCTCCCTCCCTCTCCCCCCCCTCCCTCAGCTATGATCAGAGTTTCCTGCAGCTCCAGTGAAACTTAAACACATGTAACGACACATCCTGCTAATTAGGTTCACAATGACACTGGCACGCACATAAAAAGGGCCATTTGTGGTTATTTCATGTGGTGACAAAGCACGCGCACACACACACACACACACAAACACACACACACACGGGTCATTTAAAGCATCTGCAGTTGAACTAGCGGCGAACTAAATTCACCTTTTAACCATCTGGAACGTGGTAACGGAAAAATGTTTTGGTGCAGCAAACAGCAGACTCTGCTGAATTTATTCTGAGTCGTAGAAACAAGAATAACACTGAGTTGGTCAAGAGCAGACCAGACGTCTGAGCTGCTGCCTGCAGCGGTCTCCACGGGCCGGGGTTTGGCGAGCAGGTCAGTGTGACATAGAAACGTTACCATGCAGCCTAAAGCCACTGACCCCCAGAGCGCCCCTGCTGGACACTTCCTGCTGCTGCAGAGATGTTACTCAGTGTGGAAAACCTTGGATTTCCCAATAACACATTGTGAGATCTTGACCTTCTATAAACAACTTTTCTTCTGAAAAGTCACTGTGATGAAACCACACAAATGAAAACGTTTAAGCTGCAGTACCAAAGCTGGACAGCAGGGCTGCCTCAAAAACCATGGCTGTCCTAGAAATGTTTTCAAAAATCACTTCTTTCATGAACCTCAGTGACACAATCCAGGACCAGGACTCCAGGACTCCAGGACTCCAGGACTCCTGGACTCCTGGACTCCTGGACTCCTGGACGCCTGGACTCCAGGACTCCAGGACTCCTGGACTCCAGGACTCCAGGACCAGGACTCCAGGATTCCAGGACTCCAGGATTCCAGGACTCCAGGACTCCAGAACTCCTGGACTCCAGGATTCCAGGACTCCAGGATTCCAGGACTCCAGGACTCCAGAACTCCTGGACTCCAGGATTCCAGGACTCCAGGACTCCAGGACTCCAGGGGCAGGGCTCCAGGACCAGGACTCCAGGACTCCAGGCCCTGTCGTGTTTACACGTCAGTGTCAACGTCTGTGTACATTTCACCAAAACAGAATCTGCCCTGAGCCGTGATGAAGGCCGGCGTCTGCTGTAACGTTGACAGGGGAGGAGAGTCTGCAGGACCCTCTTAACCTCAGCGCACGCTGCCTCGAAAAGACACGCAAAACAGCCGGACACAAACTTTGATGCAGTCCACACTGGCTTTGAAACACTGACAGCTGGAGGAACACACACAGACCACAGGACAGACTGGTGGTGAACAGCAGTGGTCGGTGGACGGTCTACATACAGACCACGGTGGACGGTCTGTAGACAGAACTCGGTGGACGGTCTACAGACAGACCACGGTGGACGGTCTGTAAACAGAATAATCCCTCCTTTTAGCAGGAGAGTCTCCCAGAAGCCTTAGCAGTTGATCATAGACGGTTTATAAATAATGGACTTCAGCTGCAGCTGCAGGTTGACGTTGCATCTGTTCCACTGTATTTTATAACATCAGTACAGATGTTAAAGTCTGTGGTTTCAACTGTTAGCTCTGTGTCCTGACTTGTAAATTATGATGAGACAATTAACGGAAAACAGAGGAGGAAAATGATTGGTCAGATTCTGTGATGGACAGTTTATTAAACCAATCAGAGCCGGCTCTGTTGGACCATCAGCACGACCACAGTATGGATTAACATGGGAAACTCCAGCTGCTCCATACACTGTTAGGGATGACTCTGTTGTTTCATTCTATTTGGGACACGGGGAGTCAAAGGTCAAAGGTCATTACGAAGGGCTTTTATGGTCATGGCGCTTTGACATTTAGCACGATTCCCATACCAGAGTGTTTACACCAGGTGACCTAAAACATGACACTGGTGGAGGGAGGAAGAAAATCGTTCTTCATCACCAACACCAGACGGAGAAAAAAAAAAAAAACCTCACAGAACTTATAAATGTCTAAAAGGCCGAGGCTTTAAATCACTTCTTCACCACACGACGGTCTCTGCTCTGCTGTGAAGATCGTGAACCATGAACCGTGTTGACATGTCGGCAGCACAAACATTTACACAGGACATCGGCTCAAATGAAAGAGTTCAGAAAAAAACTAAAACTTTTCATTTTTATCGGGCCACTCTGACACCTTTGTCTCAAAAAATACAATTAAAAAATAACTTATTTTTACTCCGTCTAATTAGAGATCTGCCACTTTGGCACTTTTGCAATGTTCCTGTAATTGAAGACAAGACATGAACGACTCCAAACGATTCCCATCAGTTCAGAACGCCCGACCATAAAACCTTGGTTAGGTTGGCACGCTGCTTCACACGGACGCCAGTAATTATCACCAGGGAAAGGAAGAGGCCGAGGCCCCGAAATAGACACAAACAACTTTACACACAGGAAAAGGATGGCAGTGTATCGTGCTCTGACGCACACAGCTCATCCACCGTCAATATTATAACCGGCACTGTATGTTGGCGACGCTATTCTGAAGACATTTCCTTGTGGGTTTAATTTTCTTGACCAGAAAGTTTACTGTCGTCCATTTTCTCAGCCTCAAGTTATTTTAGTTTTTTTTTTTTTTTTTTACTGTGACGTTTAAATCATTTTCAGCACCACAGCACCCCCTAGGCTGCACCACATTTACTGTGGGCATCACTGGTGTTCCAAAAATATAGAGCAAACCCCAGACTGGTTTCTGAAGTTCCATACCATGGAAAACGTTTTGAATGAACTACCGATGGGTTAGTATGAATTAACTCATTGGTTTACCACATGAATTCACGTTTCTCTCATTGGTTTTTGTTCTCATGTCATCGGTTACTGTTTACATTTGAACTACAGTCACAGCATCTGCTACGACGGCGTCTCTAAGACAAATACTTCATTCACCTTGTTCTAAAGAAGAAAAACTTTCACTCAACTAGGAATGTCTGATATGATCTTTTAGCCAAAACTGTCCAAACACTTTGTTTCCACTTATCGACGATATCGACCAATACCAATACACGCAGCTGCTCGTGTCACGATGACAATAATTCACTTTCACTTCAGAACTACTTTTAACTCCCATCATCTGGGTGACACCCTGGTATTGTAGCAACGGGTTTTCATCGTTGGAGGAAAAACTGATTCGTAGCAAGATTACTTGCTAGCGCTAACATCGACCGATAATACCGACAGGCTAATATTATTGGATATCGGATATAATTTAAAATCTAGGCACTTTTCAGTCCTCGGATATAATTTAAAATCTAGGCACTTCTGACAAAATGAGAAATTATTTTGAAACGTCACTGGCACAGTTTCCGGTGTACGTCTTTCTTCACTGTAGTTAGCTTGACTCAACTGTGACCTTGCCCAGGCGAACTTTAACGAGCAAACTCGCCGCCGTTCGCTGACTTTCGGCGCCGACTTGTTGTCACTACGACACGGCTCGGTCACATCTTCGACATCGGTGAGTTTCCATCGCTGTCTGACGACTTTTCGGTTCTTTTCAGGGACTTTTTCGTGGCCTCAGCAACAGCAGCATCGACGTGACGCCTGTTGCATCCTCCCCCCCCCCCCCCCCCCCCCCCTCTCCCCCCCCCCCCCACCCCACCACTCCATCAGCTACAGCAGCTCCACTTCTGAATATAAATCCACTGAAATGTTTTCTGAAGCAGCCAGAAAAACCAACAACTCATCCTGTAAACACAGATCATTGGAACCAGAACCAGAACCACAGCTTCAGCCACCATACAAACGTGTGTGTGTGTGTGTGTAACCCTAACCTCATTCATTTGCCTTCAGTACTCCAATATTGTAATAAAATATAGATATATATATAAATATATAGATATTAAATATATCTATATATATATTTAAAACATTCTGTAACCAAACAAAACAGTCGAAACCACAACCTGCAGTACCCGAGTCGACCTGAAGTTCCCACTCTACAGTACGTTCTCTTTAACGGTGGATTTACGTCCTTTTATAATATATTTACAAGATAAAATAAAACTGAAATTAAGTAGATTCACATCTTGTGACCATGAAAGCTTTAAAATTCCCTCTGTTTCTCAGTTCTTTCCACTGTAACTCGTTGTCACAGAGATGTTTTATTTTGTTTTAGCGGTAACGGTTACAACGGTTACAACTTACGAGGTAAATTCA
Organism: Cynoglossus semilaevis; assembly: GCF_000523025.1. Lineage (NCBI taxonomy): Eukaryota > Metazoa > Chordata > Actinopteri > Pleuronectiformes > Cynoglossidae > Cynoglossus > Cynoglossus semilaevis. Next base: position 1,050,314 of record NC_024315.1, on the reverse strand, counting down.
TCCAAAAAAAAAAAAAAAAAACAGCCACAGAAGACCAGCAACGTTGGAAAGTAAATACAGCACAAACAATTCAGTTTAAGCAAAACTCTGTTTTTAAAACAAACAAACAAACAAAACCAGCTTTTCCTACCTGTGCAGAAACGGACTCGTTCTTTTCTGCTCCCGTGTCGTCAGCATCCTGTTAACCTGCAGCAGACAAAATAACGAGGCGTTTTAATGTTTATTTTCATTAAATATTTAGGATATAACGGCGAGCGTAACAAACGAACGAACGAACAAACAAACAAACGAACAAACAAACGAACAAACACACCTGCGGCCGAGTCACTGTTTCCGAATGCGACATATGAGTTTATTTTTCTTTTTATAAGAGAAAACAAACTTGTGAGGTTTGTTCGTCACATCAAGTTGATTTAATCCTGGTTATTAACCTAGTTAGTCAACGTTCTCTGTTGTTTTACATCCACCTCGTCATGAAGCTAACGTGCTGTGGGTTGCCAGGTGTTTCGACGGCTCGGTTGCCAGGTCATGTGTCAACCGACAAAAACGCTCTTAAATAGATTGTTTTACGTTCATTTTACTTTGATATCAGGTCGTTTCTAAAGTAATCAAAGGGGAGAGTGTTTTGACTTTGAGGTGTGGAACTAAAAAAAATAAAAATCCAAAAGATAAAATAAATAAAAGGAACAATCCAGCAACATCCAGTCTTAAAAACACACACACAGCCCACAGCCCCCTCCTCATCAGTCACATTTGCCATCAGTCAGTAATGATACCCCGGCCTGTTGCCTGTTGCCTGTTGCCTGTTGCCTGTTGCCTCACGGTGACTGTGGTGATTTATTGTGCGGCCTGTTTGCCTTGAGGTCTGGACAA
>NC_024315.1:1047729-1049341 GCF_000523025.1 Cynoglossus semilaevis | reverse complement strand
GGACATTCTCATTCCTCAGTTCCAGGATGATTAGTGTGCTGCAGAGCAGTCTGGGTAGTGACTCCAGCGACTGTGAGGCTGACGATTCCAAAGGTCGTGACACACAAGCACACACACAACGAGAGCCCTATAAATTCACAAGTGATTGTAAAGACTATTAGAACATTACTGTGGCTTTAATGAGTTATTAATGAGTTATTAACAGGTTATTAATGAGTTATTAATGAGTTACTAATGAGTTATTAACGAGTTATTGATGAGTTATTAACGAGTGCTGCTGAAACCGAATGGCTGCAGTGTTTTTGTACGTGGCGTACGTTTCACTCCCAGAGGACCAGCGAAGTCCAGCTCAGGTCTCCACATGTGGTCTAACATCATTGGCTACGACCGGCTCGTAAATTATTATAATGTGTTAACGTATATCCGCGGAGATGCTAATTGACTTTTACTGCTGGGAAAACACAGGCTCGTGGAACTTACTGAGTTGTTCAATCTGTTATAACTATTAATAGCATTAGCATTAGCAGCAGCAGAAATAACATGTATCAGTTATCAGACTAAACGACTTAGAATTGTTTACACAGTGACATTTATTCCAACAGGAAACAGTTCATTTATGACATAATTATCCATAAAAAAACACAATATGTCCATGTTTTTCCCGGTGTTTATTAGAAAATATTAATATTTACTGAAATACTATTAAGTGTTCCCGGATTGTTTTTACTTGCAAAATTCATCAAGTGGGCCGGATCGCCCTTCACAGTGGGCCGATTTTGGCCCACGGGCCGTATGTTTGACACCCCTGTTTTCCAACATATATTGATTTTTTGATATGATGAGGGTCTCTCAGTAACCATCCAACCACAGGGACCCAGCACTGCCCCCCCCCCCCCCCCCCCTCACCCAGGTACCCTCACTGTGACTGCAGGAATATAAATAAACCCAAAAGCTCAGTGTGTTTTTTCAGGCCTAAGAATCGGTACCTGGTTAAACTTGGCAGGTGTTACGAATGTAAAGGAAATGTCTGTTAAACATTAGCCGGCATGAGGTCATCCGTTAGTGTGCTATAGAACTCCATAGCTGCAGGAGAGTGGGGGGGAGGGAGGGGGGGTCTAAGGCTAGACCAGGACTGGAGACCAGGACGAGGTGAGGACGGACCATATGGACCACATCTGGTCCTGGGAGACTGAGATCTGGGGTCAGTCTTTTAATAGTTGGAGAGTCAAGGAACATCTCCCTGACCCCTGGAGATGGACATAAATAAACCTATGTGCCACTCCCCTGCGCCCCCCCCCCCACACACACACAGACTGCATGTGGCAGTGATCTGGAACCACAATTAGCAAACGATGGAGGAAGAGGAGGGTAAAATTGGACGAGAGGTTTCTCTGATTGAGGGGAAATGGGAAACAGGCGAGATCAGATCTGGCCCCTTAGCCTCAAACACACACACACACACACACACACACACACACACACATATGCTGTGTGAATTATGGTTGCTGGATCAGTAACGTCATATCTCTGGCCCACTTTTGGTGTAGATCTGTCAACTCTGATCACGGCCTCATGTCCTTGGATTCAAATAAGGTTGGGGCGGGGAGGGGCC
>NC_024315.1:1046408-1047714 GCF_000523025.1 Cynoglossus semilaevis | reverse complement strand
CGGGGGATGTTTTGGACTCTGCAGGATGACTAACAGTTCAGTTTTGATTACTTGCATTACTCATTCTTTCTGGGTTTGGAGCTGAGAACGTGGCCAGAGTTTTCAGCCGTTCTTAAAGTTTAAAATCTGAACTCTCTCTGTGTCTCAGTGAGGACAGCTAATTAGGGGGCAAAGGTCAAACCTTAAAATAAGCCTCTGTGGCAGGATGAGGCCCGTCAGGACCAGTACTGAACCAAAGCCAGAGCTAACGACCCGGGGACACAGTGTGTGTGGACGGTGCCTTGCTCAGAGCAGCTGGTGGACTCGAACCTGAAGCTTTCCGGACCCGAGTCTCCTCCCTAACCACTAAGCCACCACTGCCCCTAAAAAAACAACTTCAGTGAAGTTACCAGGAGTGGGGTTCGAACCCACGAGGACTAACGTCCATTGGATCTTAAGTCCAACGCCTTAACCACTCGGCCATCCTGGTGGACTGGACGACACCAGGAGAAAACTGCAGAAAAAAAAACATCAACCAATCAGGACTCAGGCCTTCATGCAGTACCTGCATGGATCACTTTGGGGCCACAAACCTGATGTTAAGTCCCCTGATAGGATCTTAAGTCCAACTCTGTTGTTTTTCTCACGTCATCAACTGTGACATTTCTATTCACTGATTTTTTTTTCTTCTTCTTCTTCTTCTCTTCTTGGTAATCACACATTCAGCCAGTGTTTATATGAACCTTAATAACGACTACATCCAGCAGCTGGCGCCCTCCGTCCTCTTTGTACCGACCCGTGAGAACCCATCTGTCCCGTACGGCCGACGTGGAGAGACCCTCATCACATGATGCCTCTCTGCTGTTCCCAGTTACTCACAGCAACCAGTCTGTCACTCAGCCCTGACTGACACACCGGGGCTTTTATCTGGCTGTATGTGGGTTTCTGCCCCCGGTGGCAACACAAGGTCAAATAATGGCCTTCACATGGGTCACTTTGTTCAGGTGTGAAATGGCTTTTATTGACGGCTGTTTGTCTGTCGCCTTTTCAGAATTCAACTTTATGAATGAAAGAAAACCAAGCCCTTCAGTCAAAGTCTGAAAAAAAAAACTGTCACTTTTCAGAAGATACTTTATAATCAGTGCCAGACTTTGACAAAACGTCCAATTAAGTCTTAGAAAAAGATGTTGGTAATTTTTTTTAAAAAAAGGTAAAAGAGTGAAAGGAAGAAGTGACTTTTGTCACAAAGAGTAACAGTTCCTTTAACACCACCAATAAAAGAAGCCTCACTTCATCACAAGTCAGGCACCCCCCCCCACCCCTCAGG
>NC_024315.1:1033228-1046264 GCF_000523025.1 Cynoglossus semilaevis | reverse complement strand
GGAGGCTGGGGGGGCGGGGTCAGGGGGGGGGGTGGTTTATTTCAAACGGAGCTGTCAAAAAGAACATGTTTTTGTGTTAATTAACTTGCAAAAAAATTCCAATCCAAAAATAATAATCCTCTCCATTCACTTTCAGCTGCTCTCACACAACGACTGACCACCAACACACCCTGCTGGGCGTGGTAGGAATAACAACAGCTGAAGGAGCAGTTCCGTTAGTCCGGTCCTTCTGCTCCAGGTTCAGTCAGGTTATTCCACTGAGTTGTTGGTGAAATGGACACGTGATCAGACAGGTTGTCAGTTTGAATCTTGTCCTCGTTTGTGCTCTTCCTCTCCTGATTCTTCTTCTTCTATCTTTTCTACCTTTGAGCTCAAACACCAGCCTCTGATAAAAACATCATCACATTCTCTTAAACAGCTAGGCTAGGCTAACCTTTCTTTATCATTATCATCATTATTATTATTAAACTTTTGCACATACATACACACGTTTGTGCACATACAAAAGCAATTTCAATCCGAATTCATTTTGCTGTTTAAATATGAAATATAAAAACATGTATTTTATATTATATGTTCCATTCATATATACAGTATATATAAATACAAATAAATAGAAATAAAAACATACCCTCACACTCTACCTTTTACAAAGGTAGAGCCGAACAACACCGCCCTCTACTGTTCAATGTAAGCATTACAATTCAAGTTTTTATTAGTAAAAACTACCAGGAAAAAAAAAAACAAAACAAAAAAACCCCCAAAACAACGAAGACATACAATAGGCTCGGCAACAGGAAGTGAGTTGAAAATTTCAAACTAAAACAAGAAATCAAACCATACACTCAAACACAAGTACATTTAGATTTGTTTTAATTGAAAAGAACTAGAGATACATCTTTGAGAGGAAATGTATTTGGTCTTTTGACAAGTGTCCGAAAACAACGTTTGTTTAAATTATTTTATTAAAGAATGACAGCGTGTTAGAGTCGTCGGAACTCATGAGGCGTTCAGGTGTCAATAAGTGTCAATAAATCTATAGTCACTTTCACACTGAAGCACACGTCCCAAGTACAGGACCAGCAGTTGTGTGTGTGTGAGTGTGTGTGTGTGTGTGTGACCCGTCACGCAGCCACTTCTCCTCTTCCTCCTAACAGAAGAGCTCTGACCACGTGTGTCGACTGCGTTCCCGGGCGATCGTCTCTCTCTCTCCGTGTTCTTGGCATCAGCTCTGCCGGAACAAACATACAATACAGGTTAGGAGCTCGTTTTACAGGACGGAGCTGCAGTCATGGTGCAACACGTTCAGTCAGTCAACGGAGGATGAGTCACACGTCAAGGCCGCGGTGGCCGGGATTAGGTTTGCTGAGTCTTCACCTCGGGTCACAAGCAGCCATTGTCTCATCAGCCAGGATCGCACACTCAGGTACCGCACGGTCTTCATATTTGACTGACAGCCCCAGGTGATGGATGCCTCTCTGGAGACTTCCACTCACCCCAACAACTGGTTCTTTGTGGGCGAACTCACATTTCAGAACACGCTAAGAACAGCTATTTCAACCTGATGACGCAAACGTGTGTAGACACCAGCGGACATGCACCGCTGATATGGGCTGTAATTATATGATTCTAAAATGTTGAAAAACCAAATGTACAAGATAATAATAATTAAATTAAATGTTTTACCTATAAAAAAACAAAACAAAAAAAAGAGGATTTCAGAAGTGATTCATAGAAGAGTCTGAGGTGTTCAGAGGTTCCTGACAAAAAATATATAAAAAATATAAAAAATATTTTACTTAATACACAGTCTGACCTTCAGTATATAAAATATAAATATAATTAATAATGAACTAAAACTGAACATTACAGAGAGGTAAACTTCCCACCTTAGTTCCAGCTGAACATTCTTTTTAGTTTAGAAAAAAAGCCCTCCTTCTGTTCTTCATGCTTTTCCTCTTTTGGCTGTGAACTGCTGCTGCCCCCTGCTGGGCACAGATACAAACACACATATTTTAAGAAATTGCACTGAGACATACAGTACTATAGAACGTCATAACTCTCTCAGGATCAGAGCGGTTTGTTCTCCAGGCTGGAGTGATGTCCTCATATAAACGGGGGTTGAACTTTGACCCTGACCTGCTGTTGGATTCACACCGTTGATGGTTCCCACCACGCCTGTTTCATCTTCCGCATAACTCTGCATGAGAGAGCGCTGCCTACGGGTGAGTTTCCTGCAAGAAAAACAGGAATGAAAAAATGACACACAGTGAAAACAATTCACACTCAAACACTCCTTATGAACTAACACCCCCTAGAGGAAAGTGTGAGTACAAGATTATAAGACTAATCATAACTCCCTTCACACACACTGTATTAAAAGATCAAATTAAAGAGGGTTTGTGGCCTCTTTTAAAAATTTTAAAATTCTTTCAAGGCAGATTAGAGCAGGAACTCGTCGGACGTCTGAAACACCGTCTCAACATTTAACGCAGTTCTGTTTTAGGTCTCGACATCCTTACGTGGGAACTTTGATCTTGATGTGAACGTAGTGATCTCCGTAGCTGCTCCTGTTGAACTGTTTGATGCCCTTCCCCCGCAGCATGATCACATGATCTGCCTGGCAACTGGGGGGAATCTGAAAACAGACGTTGGACAATTTAGAACGTTGACAAAATAAGGAAACGTACTGTATATCATCATGATGGTTAAACTCCTGCCTGGATGGAATACACCTGTGATACAGCAGAGTATTTCTGTGCTACACCTTCAGCCGCTCACTCACTGTTATGCTGACGCTCTCATGGAGACCCTGTGCTGTGACCGTGCCCCCCAGGATGGCCTGGCCAATAGAAACGTTGACGTCGGAGTAGACGTTCACTCCTTTCCGTCTGAACACTGCGCTCTTCTGGACCCTAAATGTAATGTAGACCTGTTTGTTCGCTATCGTCATGGCAACCGTTTGACCATCCTCCACACCTGCGAGAAAACATCAAACACACGACATTGAGATGTTTTTTAAAATTTTTTTCATCAAACACACGACATTGAGATGTTTTAAAAAAAAAAAAAATTATCTCAACTATGAAATTATACAGAGAACGTGACGTCAAGTGACATTAGACTTGATGATAACGGACAAAAGTTAGAACAGAAAACAACAGTCGTACAGAGTGTTTCTTCAGAAAATAAATAAAAAAGCGAACCAGGATGGAAACCTACCGGCAGGTACTGACACGGTGACCGACTTCTCAGTCGTGATTTCACACGAACCTCTGCACAAAGAGCAGTGTGTGGTGTAAAAAGTCCCTCTGCCGCCGCAGCGTCGACAGGTGTGCCTGGCTATGAAAGGGCCTCGGCCTATGGTCTCCTGCAGGGGGCGATACAGGCAAATCTGCTCATGTTTCACATTTTCATATCCAATAGGGCTGGGCATTGTTACGAATCTCACGATCCACTTCATTCGATATTAATTTAAATGCTTTGACATCGATACAGTGGCAGATAATTATTTTAGGATTTATTTCAATAATTATTCCTGTCGTTTCATGTCCATATGAACAGCCATGGTAGAACAATAATACTAGGACATATAGTGTACAGCCATGGTAGAACAATAATACTAGGACTGAATATAGTGTAGAAAAGTGGAAAAAGCGCCCCCTATTGGCCAGGGGCTTGCATCGATTTAGGATAATGTTGCTGTACCAGCCTTTTCCCAGAATCCTTCCTGACATTTTGCAGTTCACCGAGGTACAGATGTTTTTCCTGTGGTAACGATGGACGGTTCCTGTTGAACCGGCACAGCAGGACTTACCGTCCCAGTTCCGTTGCAGTAGTGACACACCGACACTTTGCAGCCCGGCTCGTTGCCCTTCCCTCCACATCTGGGACACGTGTCGCTGATGTTCATTGACAGCTTCTTCTCCCCACCTTTGGCCGCCTCAGCAAATGTTATATCCATCACATACTAATGAGAAAAAAGACAAAAAAAAGTTAAAGTATGTTTGAACTGATATCATCTAGAACATGAAGCGTCAACTTCACACGATGGTGTAGATTTGGTAGAGATTGTTGGCAGGACTAACCTCAGGTGGTTGGTCAAACAAACTACTAAAACTTCCGAAGCCCATGTGATCAGTGAAGTCCTGGAAGATCTTCCTGTAAAGCTCCTCAGGGTCTACATTTGCCCCCTTGGCTCTGTAGAACTGCTGCTCCGCAGCGTCGGCTCGATTGGGGTCAAAACCTGCCGCTCCGTAGGAGTCGTACTGTTTCCTCTTCACCTCGTTCCTCAACACCTGAACGTGGAGGAGTGAGAAAAATAAAAAAAAGTGAAAATAACCTGCAAAAACCTGCAGTTTGGGGAAGAAAAAAAAAAGCAAATTGTGTTCTTGGCGTGTTTCGTACCTCGTAGGCTTCGGCCAGTTTGGTAAACTTCTCTTTGGCCTCCGAGTCATCAGGGTTGGTGTCTGGATGGTACTTCCTGGCCATCTGTGAAACAGGAAGTGAGATGTTGAAGATGATTGGGTTTGATTTTTCTGTTTTGAGCAAAGACTTTTATTACGGTGTATTACTGTTTTTTCAGAGGTTCTGAGCAATGACTTGAGCAATGATTTTTCAATAATTACTGCTGCATTTCAGATGGATAAAAACAACTGACTGGTTACTAGTTTAAAGTGAAGCTCAGCAAAAAACAGAGGTAACACAATTGGTGCACCATTCCTTGGTGGATTTATAATCTGGGTTAAAACTTTTCTGACCATCCATTTGACTAATTTACAGGAGGAAAGAGGACGTGAACAGGTCTCCCACCTTGAGGTAAGCATCTTTTATCTCCTTCTGTGAAGCCGTACGAGAAACCCCTAAGACATCATAGAGGCTCTCTTTGTTTTGAAGCCTGTTGCTGGTGTGAAGACATCGACAGGAGGAGACATGAGGGCATTTCCTCCCTGAAGTAGGTGGGATTTAAGACAAAGAAAACATGTAAATTTCAGAAAAAAAACAACAACAACATTTGCAAAGGCTTATATCTAAAGTCGTATTGCCTTAGTTTATATCTATACATTGAGAGGACAAATTCGTGGCGGTAACTTAGACATTCTCCACGTATTGCCTTAGTTTATATCTATACATTCAGAGGACAAATTCGTGGAGACAGAATTGCAGTATAGTTTCTGAACATGTATCGCCTTTAATGTGTTTAGACAAACTACAAGTGACCAAGAACAACCAAAGACTGAAGATGAAACAGTGACACTGATGTTTCACAGACCGTCTGATGCAACAACAGCGACTGTTAAGCCATTATTTAGTGCCATTTCAGCATCATTTCAAATTACTTACTTATACTAACTAACTGTTTAAACCGGAAGGACAACAGAACATCAACGGAGTCGCTAAAATAAACGTATAAAATGTAGATTGCAGACTAGTTTAGTTAACTTCAGACAGTTAGCATCCTTACCTGTCACTCCCCCTTTCAATGTCACAGCATTCCCGCGTCTGCAGGACCCCACACCGACCGCTGTCCGTCCTCCGTGAATCTGTGACACTGTACCGGAACAAACGCTCGCATGTCTGACGGAGACAGCGAGAAACCGACCGCTGAACAGGCCATACGAAGGTGCTGCTGTCAACAAACGTGCAGTCAGCCGGGTAGCGGAGGACGCCATTTTGACGTCACTACCGGTGTGAGGGCGGAACAGCGCCTGAGCAAAATAGTTTTGCTGAATTTATTTGATAGATTTTTTTTATTTGTATTGTGATGTCATGAAGTAAACGTTTCTATTTAAGGGGAAAGGGATGAAAACATGTCATGAAGTAAACGTTTCTATTTAACGGGATGAAAATTCTGGAGAATAAATAATTTTATACACTGAATATTTTTGTATACCTGAAGTCGATGTTTCAGGCGCGGACTTTACTTTACTTTTTCCGGGGCCTGCCACTAGGAGGCACAATAACACGTATTATTTACGCCTTGTATTTAATTTTATACTGAGTAAATTGTTGAATTAAAACGTATTAATCACATTTATATTTAACTATGTATAAAAATAATAATTTTCCAGTATTTTCTTAGTTTTATGATGAGTGACGTTATCTTATTATATGGAATAAAACTCCTTAGAAAAGCTCCGTGAGAAATGTCCAACACTTCTAGGCCACTGCATCAAACAAACATGGTGTTACGACTGGTTTTATCTTTGAAAGATTATATGAAAAAATAATTTTTAAAAACTCTTTAAAAACTTAGTAATATTCAAAAAACAGTAGGGGGCGCCATTATGTTGTAAATGACACGACTATTACTTTGTACTATGTCTGAAATGATTTTAAACAGGTGCTAATGAGGATTTAATAATAATAAAACATCTCTGTTAATTATCAGAGTAATTACCATCTTATCTTCTTTTAAAAAGCACACTTTTTGTCCCCGGCCGAGGGTTCAGAGGTCATCTGGAGGGAGGGTGGATAAAAAATTATCTTAAGCAAAAAGTCAGTTTTTTTTTTTTTTACTTCATTATTGCATATTGTAGAGTTCATAGTAAAACATATTATTTAAAGAAAGTAAGCACAGGTGAATCTTTGTTTTTTAATTGGCTGTTCAAAATTCTTCTGGAAAGTCATGGAATAATGCAGTGATCAGACCTGAGGATGTGTTTTGAATGAGAGGTGAAATTCCTTGTGGAAACCTGAACCAGTCCAGACGTTCACACCTGAACATCTGAGGACGAGAGAAGACAACAGTCCAACAACAGCCGTCTGTACCTGCCTGACTGTCTCTTCATGGTATGTTGTATATAAAGCACTGCGATTAACAACTACATGCCTGTAGGGATGGCAGGGTCGTGTGTGTGTGTGTGTGTGTGTGTGATCTGCTGGAAGAAAAGCTCACATTCTTGGAGATTTCCCTGCCATCTCTCCTCCTCTTCTTCCTCTTCCTCTTTAATCTTTAACTCCCGTCGTATCCAGGACGACCTGTTCCCTGCCATCTCTCCTCCTCTTCTTCTTCATCATCTTTAATCTTTAACAAAACATGATCACAGCTGAGTCTGTACGTCAGGAATGTCAAAAATAATTCATGAGAGTTCTACGTGTACGAGACCGTCCTCACAGATGACACTGGACCACCTCGATGCTGCCCCCGCAGGGCAAATATTTGAGAATGTATGTGTAAAGATGTAGATGATGTGAACATTGTTCTCTCTCTTTTTTTTTTTGTCTCAGACGTGTTTGTTAAACCACGGAGACTAAATGTCCGATCAGTCCTTGTTTTTAATCTCTTCAGCTGTGGAGATAGAGGTTCGAAGGTCAAGTCACGGTGGGAGGTGGGAGGTGGAGCCCTGCTGTCAGTCACCGCTGTGATCTGCCACACCAACCCTAACCCAAACAAAAACCTACAATTTCATAAAACAAATCCCAGCCTCGACTTCTCCCGTACTTAAATCTCAATTTTAGTCTGGAACATGTGGAAACACGTGTTTGACGGCAGATTTACAGCCGCACAAATGTCTCTGAGACAAAGACACATTTTGCACAAATTGCAAAATGACGGTATTTTAAGGATTCTAAAGTCAGAGTCTCAGAGGAGTTCTCAGGAACTGAAACACTTAAAAAACGTGGATTACGGTGTTTCAGAAAGAGATTGAAAAAAAAAACAACAACCGAAAAAATAAATATATACTGTTACTACACTGCTGTGATCAGACCCTGAAATAAAAAATAAAAAAAAGGTTCATGTGGTAACAATATCTGAGGTAATGCTCATTATTAAGGCTTAAGGAAATGTTTTTAAGAGTTTCTGTGTCAGTGTGTGTTTTGGACCAGAGTTTTATATATATATAGAATATCAACCCTTCATTGTGGGTTCTGGATGAGGACTCATTAGACGTAATAAGGTAATTCTCCTAAAGGATAAATACACTTAATAAATGTCACCGTGTAACATAAGGAAGAAAAGATTTGAGAGAAAAAGAAAAAAATCTGCAAAAAAAACCCCAAAAAAAAACAAAAGCCCAAACCGTCCCTGAAGTGGTCTGAACCTGAACACGCGCCAAATAAATTCAAAGTAACATTTAAATCCCACTTCAGGACGATCTCTCCTTTAATGATGACGTCACTCCTCATCATGAGGTGATGAGGTCTCTCTCTCTCTCTCTCTCTCTCTCTCAAACGCTCAGTTGTGAGGAAACGTTGACACGTTTGTGCAACGGGAGCCAGACGTGTCGGATGTGACGTCAAACCACTTCACACCAGGTTACACCAGGACAGATGTAGATCTGGTTCTAGATTTGGATTGGCTGAGGCGATAAGACAACACTGTGTGTGTGTGTGTGTGTGTTATTTTGAACTAAACCCTAAAATAAAACAGTACCATTCAACAGGTGACTTAAATGAAAAATAAAATAAAAATAGTTTTCAGTTATGAACAACAACATAAAAATAAAAGTTTTTCCACTAAGAACTTTGTTTGTTGTTGTTTCCACAAATTATAACGTTGTTGATTTTGCCCCCCTGTGGAGCAAAAGGGTAATACACCCTAAAATGGAACAGACACACTTTACAGAAAGACCCTCAGTTTCCACCAGAACACAGAGCAGTGATCTTCTCACTGTTAGGCAAACACCCCCCCCGACCCCACCCCGCTGACCCCTGACCCCATCACGGCCCCTCTTGATTCTGACTAATTAAAAAAAGGACCAGTTTGTGCAGTGACTGTGGGTCAGACTTTCTCTCCTGGTTGTTTTGACCAATGAGAATCATGAGGTTTCTCCTCCACGACATCCCAAAAAAACAAACGAGAGACGGGAACAAGGAACACATGACGCCCTCGGACACAAAGTGTGTGTGTGTGTGTGTGTGTGTGTGTGTGTCCAGAGGATGATCTCACAGCCAGAGGAAGCTGCAGAACTCACATTCATCTTTCAGGAACACACAGCTGCTCTTATCGCTCCAGGCCACAGCATCTGCAGAGGGGAGGAGGGGGAGAGAGGGAGGAAGAGAGAGAGGGAGAGAGAGAGAGAGAGAGAGAGAGAGAGGATGAACAGCAGTCAAAGTCGTCCAGTCTTCCTCTCTGTTTTGGAGATGCTGCTGCTGTTTTGGTTACAGCCCGAGCTACTGAGTTACTCAGTGTGTCTCACAGTGTGTCTCTGTGTTTGGTACACACACACACACACACACACACACACACACACACACACACATCAGCAGTAGTGGAGGACAAACTTCATTTGTCTGTTTGTTTACAATGACAATAAATGTGATTTTTCTTCACTTGTCGTCACTGGTCTCAGACTGACTGAGGTCTGATGACGGATCCTGTTTCCATGACTGTAAATGAGCTGCAAATCAACGTGAACGTGAAGTGAAACCATTGAAATTCTCCCTGACACTGATCTGTCCCAGGATCGTCTCCGTCAAGTCACTGGGACCTTGTTGTGTTTAAGTCTCCACTAACTGAAGGTCGGGTCACGGACGTGTGATTCTAATGTAGCATGTAGCAACATCAGAATGTTGCTACATGCTACATTACACACACACACCCGTCTCTGCTCCAGATCCTGACGGAGGAAGACAACAGTCACGGACGTGTGATTCTAATGTAGCATGTAGCAACATTTGATGTTGCTACATGCTACATTACACACACACCACCAACACGGTTCATTATCCTCCGTCCACGCCTCTAACCACTCAGCCAATTAACACGGGCGGAGCCGGAGCCGCCCTCAGCTGACACGGGGTGAAAGGCAGGGCGCTCCCTGGAGCGTTCACGTCCAGAGACACGTCACCGTTTCACGGCGTGTTCGCGCCTAATTTATCGTCTGCAATTAACGCAGACCACAATCTGCATGTTTCTGGATTGTGGAAGGAAGCGGAAGGAAAGCCACAGACCGGAATGTGAACTAATGACGTTGTTGCTATGAGGAAACCGTGTTCGGAGCGAACCACAGATTGATGGACGGACGCAGGGCTGAAAAATGTCTTTTAACATAATGAAATTCTTGGTTTGCCTCTGATCACTTAGAAAATGTAAGAAAAAAACAAAAAAAACAAAACAGTAGAAAAGGGAATGTGCTGTTGGTAAAAATAACAGCTGGACTTTTTGGAGGATTTCATCAGGTCGAGGAGTGGATGTCGATTCCAGAGCGTCTTTTTCTGGAGCGGCCGTAGAAAAACTCCATTGTCAGTTTCCACCACGTCTGAGCCACAGGTTTGTGAAACTCATCGCGGCTCTTCTCTCCGTGTGTGGTCAGACATCAGAATGATTGAGAGACGACGTTTGGAGAATGGACGGCATCGCGGCAGGACGAGCGTTGGTACAGAAATAAAAGGGATAATTCACAGTGTTCGTTGTTCACTCTCTGAACTCCAACGACTCCGACGTTGACCTCAGTGAAAACAGGATCTCTGAAATGAAACCTATACCAGATACTGGCACTAGGGGGCCCCGCACTTTATTCAAATACTCAAAATTGTGCTAAAAACACTGCCTCTTTAGGTCGTTGATAGAAACAGGTCGACAGGTGTTTTATTTTCACACTGAACTGAAAGCTCTGCTCACTTTCTGTTCAGCTGACTTTTTTAAATTTAACTTTTTAAAAGATCATTTTTTTTATTATAATTATTTTTTACAGAACAATTTATTTCCTTTTGGCCTGAGATACAGTATCTCTCCCCTGTTAATGAGAAGAAAATCAAACTGGCCGTGAATGTTTCCCAGCTGTGGTTCAGGTCGAGCTCACACCTTCACCCTGTAGGTCACCTACGGAACTACGCCACCTATGGAAAACTGCCTTCCACTTCCAATTTCACTCGCCAAACTGGACCTTGGTCTGTCCTGTCCGTCTGTTATGTCATGGAAAACTGCCTTCCACTTCCAATTTCTCTCACCAAACTGCAGGACCTTGGTCTGTCCAGTCCGTCTGTTATGTCATTTTTTTAAATGGATTTTGTGGCTGAGAAATCCATTAAATTCCCAAACTGAAACTCTGTTAACTGGGTCAAAGGTCACGACGGTTCTGAATGGTCAAGTTTCCACGGCAGCACGTGTTGTTCTAACGGTGAATTCTCCAGGACGGGTCGTGTAACGTCATCACCTCTGGCATCTGTTTCAGATCACAGCGGCGAGGACTCGTTCAGTCCAAACATCAGGTCGCCTCCGCTGCGTGTTTTGGTTGTCGTTCTCTTTAACGTCCGCTGCAGAAGTTGAACGCGCTGCGGTGGAGCTGCGTCGCCGAGATCGGTAGTAAAAGAAAATAGATTGCTGCGGTTTTTTCCCCTGCGCTCCTTCTTCGGCGTGTTCCCTGAGTGCAGCGGGAGAAAGAGCGCCTTTGTTTGGTTATATTAGGTTACTAATCTGTGGAGCTAACAGACGGAGGGCGCTCTCTGCCGCTGTGGTTCTGCGGTCGAGGCCCTGTTTAGGTGATGGCTGCCATGGGGCTGCTCGTAAATGTCTTTATGGTTTCCTCTAATTCTCTTCTTCCCAGTCAGTGAGTGTGTGTGTTCAGTCTGCTGATGGATGTCGGATTTTTTTTTTTTTTTTTTTTAAAAAGGTCTCTCCCCTGGAAAAAAAAAATCTTTGAGGGACAAAGCAGACAAACAGTTAACATGTTATATAAAATAAAATAAATATCATAATTCACAGTGTGAGTCTTTGCAATCCACACAGACCGCCACAAGAGGCGCCGTTAAGTATGTGATTCTTCTGGGGTTTTTCTTTAACAAATGTGTGTCCAGTGAATGTTAAGTTTTATTAAGTATTTGTAAACAATAATGGAAGAGAATAAAATAATAATAATAATAATAAAATTTTAAAAAAGTGATAAAACTGAACCACAGGAAGTAAAGTCTTTACATGCAGTGTTGCTGCCCTCTACGTGTAGTTTTCATTTCTGACAGATAATAATATATATAAAAATGTCAGTGTAAAGTACTTCTTTGATGAAACTTCATTCTTCCTTAAATCTGATTTCTTTTTCTCACCATCAATATTCAAAGTGTACTTTAATAAATCCAAAATATTCCACGTACTTCCGGAGCCTTCCTCCTTTGATCGGAGTCCAACCCCGATCCTTTCCTCTTTGTCGCAGCTTTAATCCCTTTATCGCTCGTACAAACTCTCTGCCTCCTCGATCTCTCCAGCCCTCAAACCCTTCAGCGGCAGCGTGACGTCTTGCGGTCCGCTCTTCAAAGCCTCTGCCAGTTGGGCTCCTCGTCGGAGGATTTTTGTGGTTCGCCATTTAGAAGTCTCCACGGGGAAAACATTTTCATATTAACTGATAAAAGCTCTCAATAAGTCGAGCATGTGTGTGTGTGTGTGTGTGTGTTTCAGTGTGTATTTTACAGGCGTTTGAATCTAACACGGCCCACCTACCCAGAATCCGACGGCCTGGGGTCGAGGCTCCGTGGGAACTCACTGTACCTTCATCAACAGTCGTGTGTTTTTATACGGACTCATGATGCTGGTTATTTATGGACATACAGGATTTAGAATAACAGCAATTTTGGTTTCCAACATCAACCCCCCCGATACCCCCCCAACATATAAATCAGGGTTCTAAAACTAGATTTATTAAAGTAACACGGACAGTAGAAGTCTGTATCTTTAAGACGTTTGACAAAAAAAAAACCCAAAACCATAAAGAAAAGATCTCACTTGTTACATCATTATTAGACAAAAAAAACCTCACGTACTTCACCGTCTGACTCCAACTCCAACTGCCCCAGGACTTTGGGGCAAACGTCACTCACAGGACGCCATTAAAACGCAGCGCCTGGGTCGTACGACCCGGGCTGCAGGGGTCAACTACTGCTCTCCTTTGTAATTCGTGAAACCAAGTGTGTTTTTTCCGCCACTCCTGTCCCTCCAGGTATCAGTTTCCCAGGAAGTCTCTTATCTGCCCCATCAGGTCCCTAACAACAAAAAAACAACAAAAAAACAAACAACAAAAAAAAGAAACCCCAGTGGTCGTTCACACCAAACGTCTGCCCCCCCCCCCCCCCCCCCCCCGCACGGCAGTAAACCCCACGC
>NC_024315.1:1031076-1033140 GCF_000523025.1 Cynoglossus semilaevis | reverse complement strand
TGTTTGGAAACCTTGACAGGATGTTACTTTCTCTGAGCTGTTGTGTCAACACGTGCAGAAGCGACGGCCAACTTGACCCGTCGTCACTTCGCGACCTTTGGAGACAACGGCCATTTTGAAGCTGTCAAATCGTCCAATGGTCTGTTGACGTGACGACGTGTTTGAATCGTTTCTGTGACGCTCAAACAAAGACCTTCCCATAATTCCTTCTGTTTGACCAAGAGCGAGAATGTCAAAGGTCAAACTTTTCTTTTTTTATGTGTGAAAAGAACCGTGTAACTGGGACGGTTCCCAACATAAGGGTTAGGGGGCGATTTCAAGGGACGCTAACAAAAAAAAAAAAACATAGAATATTATATCAACAAATACCCAGGGGCCCATTGTAATATCCCTTCCATGGGACCCAGAATTCCTGGCAGCGCCCCCTGGTGCAGACAACATGTATAGTTTTTTTTTAACAAGCCACCAGTATCTGACAGAGTACTTGTTACTGTACAGAATATTTGGTTGCAAGATTAGCGCTTGTTTTTGAGTACAAGTACCAGGACCAGCACTGACACCAGAATCGGTCTCAGTCTCGGTCTCGGTGAACCCGTACCGTAGTATTTCTGGTCCCAGAGGAACGATGTTCTAATTCACAGTGACAGTGTTAACAAGCTTTAACACAGCCGTCAGGTTCAGGTTTTGACGTTAAATTAACGTGGTGTCAAGTCAAGGTAAAGACCTGAAAACCTGGTCTAAGTCAGCGGACGGTTTCTGGACTCAGAAAATGAAGGTCCGTAATAAATTCAGACGTCAAACCGCCCAGAAATGTACCAGCACCAGATGTTTGAAGACGTGGAGACGAGAGGAGAATTTAGGTGGAGATAAAGTTTGAACCCAGATCATGACGAAGACCACGAAGAGGAAGTAAATCTCAGAGTGTCATGGTGTGTGTGTGTATGGCTGACCTTTGACCCCAGTGATTAAATTAGGATGATAAATATATTTATCAGATGTGTTCTTATGTTAGTCAAACAAATATATCACTGCACACATGGCGCTTCAACAATAACACAGTCCAAACACACCAACACTAAATAACAGGGGTGCCAAATCCCTGGCCTGAGGCCCACTTTTGGCCCATGAACCACCTTGACCACTGGTACATATATTTTAAAGTTATGTGGTTGCAGACCGTGGGGGTTCTCTCTGATACGGAGCTGCTGAGTTTGTGAGTTTCGCTCTGACAGAAGAAAACTTCAACATGGCTGAGTTCACATCTGTGCAGGAACCACTGCACCAGGCACCTCCACGTCTCAAGGCATGACGAGTCGTAACCCGAAAACATCCTCCTGTACTTCACCAAAGTGACAGCTGGAAATCCCAGAAAAGTCTTTCATCAAAGGAGCTGTCGGTTTCATGACGTCTTCATCCCCGTCACGTGACGTTTCTTTCACAAAAATGTAAAAAAAAGTCCCAGATAACTATGCTACTCTGTGGTGGATCAGAATTAGTCATCGCTCCAAACCAGACTTTCTCTCAAAACTAAGATGAGAATTCAGGTAACAATCGTTGGTTTTAACAACTGTGTCGCAAAAAGAGCGCTGATAGAAAAAGTTGTGTTTTCAGCATCAAAAACTGTATCAAGAAGAAGAAGAAAGAAAGAAAGAAAGAAAGAAAGAAAGAAAGAAAGAAAGAAAGAAAGAAAGAAAGAAAAAAATCCATTGGTTCATTTATATTTTCATGAGTCACTTCCTGTTTTCTAACGGGCCAATCACAGGCCTCGACTGTATATCCGTTGTATATCCGCAAAACTTTCCTCAAAAACCTCCACCTTTTCCCGGTACGAAACTGATCTTTGCTGAAATACTGAACTGTTCTGACCGTTATTTTCTCCTGTGAAACTTCATCAAAGTTGACCTTTTAACCTCCCAATTATTAACCAGTAGAGCATTGTTTCCCAAACACTGGATCGCGACCCTCAGGTGGGTCGCAAGAGATTTTTTGACTTTTTTTTGGGGTCGTCTCACATCGTGTTTTGCAGGAGTTTAGGAATAATGTCGATCGACTTGAGTCGACGAA
>NC_024315.1:1030131-1030800 GCF_000523025.1 Cynoglossus semilaevis | reverse complement strand
AGCAGAGGAGGAGCAGAGGAGGAGCAGAGGAGGAGCAGGGTATGAATCCCTGCTGAGGAGGACAGCCGTATCAAAGCCGCTCTGATTTGTGGCGAGTCCTGTGGAACATCCACGGAGAGCGATATCTCCGCATGAAAGTGGTAGCACTTTGATGTGCGTCAGGAGGAGCGGAGGAGACGACGGCAAGACGTTACAAATCAAAGAGGAGGTTCAGAGGGAGGCCTCAGTCCGGAGCACGTCTGAAACTCTCCAGAATCGTTGGGCCAGGAGAAAAAAACGGGAAATTTGATTGAAGGGAAAAGACGGACGAGTAATAAAAACCATGCACAGGATGAAAGATGAGCGCCACCTGTGGGTACACACACACAGTGTGTCTTTCCTCTCCCTCTGTGTGTCCAGGGCAGGACTGCACCCCCCACCTCACCACCTCAACCCCCCGGGGTGGGAGCATCTTGAAGGAATCTCAGTGGAAAACAAGCCGACACCTGAAGGTTGGACAAAGCTGAGGTCAAGAGGTGGGAGTCAAAGGTCGAGGCCAGGGACCGTGATGTGGACGCAGAAGAAAGACCTGAGAATCACCTCAGATTAGTTTCTCTCTGTTTTCTCATTAACTTTCTCACTCCTGGGGAGGCTGAAGATCAGCTGACCCCCCAACCCCCCCGACCCCCC
>NC_024315.1:1026610-1028975 GCF_000523025.1 Cynoglossus semilaevis | reverse complement strand
GACCCCCTTTTTTTTGGCTGATTGATGCACAGACTCCCGTCTTTACAGAATTTAATTATATTTATGTGATTGGTCATTTTTTTTTCTCCATTTTTGCTGCGATACCAAAGACGATGGACAGGTGAGACAGACAGACAGACAGACAGACAGACTGGACAGACAGAATGACAGACAGGCTGGAGATGAGTTCAGGTGAAAATCAAAATTGGCCTAAAAAAACATTTTTTTCTTATTTTCTTTCCATCGTTTCATGTTCAGGAGACTTCATTAAATATGAATAAATAACAATAAATATCTAATCGACTTAGACTTTGCATAAAAACAAAGGGGAAAAACATGGGCTGTTTATTGTGTTATAATTGTACCTGGTGATAAACGACCCCAGTAAAAATCTGATTGATTTTCTTTGATAAACTGAAGAGAACCCGAGGTTTGACATGAAATATTTCTGACAAGTGCTGAAGTGAAAGGTCACCGCTTCACAATAAAAGAAACACGCCCTGTAATTTTTATGGGAAACGACTTTTGCCGGTAAATAAAAAAGGGGCCGGGGCTGGGGTCGGTTCTCCGGAGTCAGAATGGCCGTTTATTGCTTTTATGCTGGAGCGCGTCGCAGATCGTTGCGGTTTTTCAACATTCTTGAACGTTCAGTCGCTGCCGTCTGTGAGTCCTGCAGATTTATGATGTGAGCAGGACAAACCAGGTTTGAGTCAAAAAGAAAAATATTAACTTTCCTGTTAGTGGCGTGGCAAATCATCAAACTGTCAGACGGCAGAATGGTTTCAATCCCCGCCCGCTGAAAAACTCTGTGCTCTTGACGCTCCTTCAATAATAAAAGCAGATTTACTTTCAGCCTTTCTTCTACGCTCACCTCCTCCTAAGCTCTCTGTTGCCGGGTTCAGTCCGTCGATGCCCCTCCCTACTTTTTTTTTTACTCTTTCATGAGTTTAGAGTTGACCCTTAAAGAAGCCATAAATCACAGGAGCCCGATTCACACATGGAAAAAAAAAAAAAAAAAACAACATTCAGGAAAATACTGACATTTCAACAAGTGAGTGAGAGCTCATTAAAGAAGAGGAAAAAGTTTTACTGCCACAGAGTTTTTTTTTTTTTTTTATATATATCGTGGTACTTTTCATTGGAACATAAACGTCTGGAAAACAAATATAATTATTATGTATTGGTGGAGAAGTTACTTATGATCCTTGATTCTAACAAATACATGTGATGTTGAGTTTAATCCTTTAACACATTTTTATTAACTGATAAATTACATTTAATTCAATTAATAAAAAATATTTTACTGTTGCCATGGTGACACTGTAGCGCTGCATGCTAACACAGCTTGCTAACTGGGTGAACGGTTCTGTCGTCTGTGATACAAGGGTTGACATGGAACAGCTTTTTATATTATATTTATAATAATATATTATAATAACGTTAATATATATTTAATTATATATATTTTTTGTAACATGTTTTTAATCTAATGATAATATCAAGTGTTAGGAAATACTCTAAAACAACAGGTTCCATTATGACGTAAAATGCTGATTTTTCTACACAGTATCTGTGATACAAGGGTTGACATGGAACAGGTTTTTATATTTTATATTTATTGTATTATATTATAATAAAATATATAATATAAATTATAATTATATTATTATAACGTTGACAGGTTCCATTATGACGTAAAATGCTGATTTTTCTACACAGTATTTGAAGTAGAACACACACACACACACACACACACATATATATATATTTTTACTGCATGAATTCTATATGTGAAGCATAAAGAGAGCTGCGTGTCGTGCATGTACGATAATATTAATCCCGTGTCATCACAATACCTCTTAAAGGCTCTGTGGCGAATGAGAACACACGGATTAACACGGAGACAAACGTCAAAGTGACGTAAAAAAAAAAAAAAAAAATCCACGACTGACTTGACTTTGCTTCACACGTGACACAAGGCCTAATCTCCACGCAAAGACGTGGAGCTGCTAAGAAACAAAACGAAACGAAACGGGTCGGGTCGGGTTTGGGTTTGGGTTCTCACAGCGTAACTGCTCCGATCCACCACCGGGGACAGAACAAACCACTGAAACGCACTCTAATCCTTCAACAATCCCACCGCCTCCTGCAGTAAGTACATCAAAAAGCACTTAACCCCGACAGATCTCCCCCCAC
This sequence comes from Cynoglossus semilaevis, assembly GCF_000523025.1. Lineage (NCBI taxonomy): Eukaryota > Metazoa > Chordata > Actinopteri > Pleuronectiformes > Cynoglossidae > Cynoglossus > Cynoglossus semilaevis. The sequence continues at coordinate 1,026,779 of NC_024315.1, read as the reverse complement.
AGCCCCTCCCTCACCCGCCCCCTCACTCCCCCCTCACCCCCCTTTTTCATTTCCCCGGTCAGCCACAGCAGGGCCTTTTACTCGGCTCAGCCAAAGACAATGGTGGAGCTGCAGGAGATGGAGACGACGATCAGGGGGACGAGGAGGTGGAGGAGGAGGGGGAAGAAGA
>NC_024315.1:1024899-1026603 GCF_000523025.1 Cynoglossus semilaevis | reverse complement strand
CTATTATGTTGCTGAGTGATTTGAAGTAGTTGCCAGCAGGGAGGTGTTTTTTTTTTTTGTCCAGATTGAGTGTGTGTGTGAAGGGTTTATGACTTTAAGACGCTGATCCAGAGACAAGCAGAGAGGAAGAGGAAGAGGAAGAGGAGCAGGAGCAGGAGCAGGAGCGGTGTGGCTAAAGATAAGATAAAGGTAAAGGTAAATGAGGCGGCTGATAGTGATCAAGCAGCTGTTTGCCCCCGGGGGCCGAGGCGGTGTCAGGTCAGGCCCCGCTAATGTGGGAACAAAGTCAACTCAAGGTCAAAATCGTGTCATCGGTCGGAGAACAATCTTCGCTGCCGTTACACGTCCTAATTATGCAGCTAACATTTATTTGTGTCGGCGCGTCTCCAACGGTGACGTGGGCTGGACCAGGACGAGCCGACGGACGACGAGTCAACGAAGACCGAGTCACGACTGTGACTGATGTCACGGCAGCTGGAGGAGAGCGGTACTGCAGGACATCGACTCGCTGGTACAAAACTTTAAACACTTGGATTTGAGCATAAATCAAAGTTTCTATTTAAAACCTGGGTGGGTTCCATCAGGTGTGAAGAGGCGGAGAGGTTTGCCAAAAAAGTTCGGGCTGCGATCCCGCCTCAGACTTGCCTGAAACGTGTTGAAAATGACTGCTGTGTGTGATTGAGCAGGTCACCCAAGAGTCAGTGATGAGTGGGTGTTGAGTTAAAAAGGTTTTATTACTGTAGGCAAAACAAAATGACTCAAATTAAAAAAAGAGTAGCTGGCGGGCGAAAAAGTTTTCTTTGAACATAATTAAAGTAAATTAAAAATGTTGTCTATAATTGTTTGTCAATTGCAATAAAAACAGCAGATTTTTTTTTTGCAGAACTTCTTAACCATGACATAAGTTGGTGGAAGGTTTTCCTAAAGTCTTCCAATTGTAATAATAATTTTTGCAAATACATAAAAAAAATCTTGACAGTAAAATATTCCTGTCAAAGACAACATCAATTTACAGTTAACTACGTATGAATGTTGGATCGAATCCCAACAGAATTCCTGTCCTGATGAACTTGGACGGTTTGACTTCAGTTCTGCAGCTGAAGTTATCTTCACAGATAAACTTGGCCACAGCAGCAGCAGCAGCAGCAACAGCAGCAGCAGTAACAGCAGCAGCAGCAGCAGCAGCAGCAGTAACAGCAGCAGCAGCAGCAGCAGCATATTTACCTGAAGGCCTTAACAATTTGACAACAGGAAGGAACACAGAGGAAATGGTTCTAACCCCCATGTAGAAATAAATTTCACATGAACGGGGGTTTAGACCTGAAGGGAGTGACAAGACAACATCAGAGATGAACCGTATCAACCCCATGGGGGCGCCGTCTGAGAACTAGCATCCTGAGAAAACCATCTTCAGTTTCTCTCGGACTTAATAAAAATCTCTCTCTAAGCAGAAACGTTTTGCACCACTATTTACTGGAAACAGAATAAAACCCCAAACCCTAAATATTAGTCTTGACCAGACAGCGGTTAGTCCTCGTCCAGTAATTCAAAACCACTGGTGTCTCCACACGTGGACATGTCTGAGGAGGAGACTTGGACAAAGGACCAGAAATGAACCGCAGTTTTCAGGTGAGAAGAAACTCAGCAGGTCATAAGGTCACATTAGGGCCGCAACCCAACCCTGGGTTACCTTTCTAAAATACA
>NC_024315.1:1020135-1024299 GCF_000523025.1 Cynoglossus semilaevis | reverse complement strand
CCACTTACATTTTTCATTCAAGGCCACCCAGTACTTGGAGCCCGGCCTCAGTCATGGAAAAGTCCAGAGTAGATGAGGACGACACATCAGCAAAATAAATGTGCTGAACTCATTTCATTTCATAAAACGGAAAATAAATCACAATATTTCTGATAGCTCCAGGTTTGAAGTTGACTCCAACCATAGGCTACGTGTAAATATGGCCGCGACACGAAGCTTTAGAAAGAACAGGAAGTGATTTGTGCTGTATGGACAGTTTATAGATAAACTGAGTATTTCCTACGTTTAGGAAAAACATACTGGAAAAAACTGTGCACTGAACATCACGGACGATATGTTTGAGTGTATTCTTTCATTCATTTCCAGCTTTAAGTCAAACTCTGGCGTACCTTGCGGTGAATTTCCCATTAGACACACTGTACGTAGTCGTGTATATTTTTAGACTGTCAAGGTCAAGTATTAAATATAATTTGTGGTCATGATTATATTTCAAAACCGTCCGAGCCGTGGGTTCGTGCGTCCGCTTTCTGTCCAACCATGAAAAAGTCATTTGACAGTTTGGGAAATCAACCTGTCGGCCTTTCAGCAGTTAACAGTTAGCCAACAAGCATTAGCATAGCTTAGCATTAAAAACTGGAACGTTGGCTGTGGGGGGGGGGGGGGGGTGGGGGTGGGGGGGGGTCGTACTTGACCTGTGGATCATTTCATTCATTCGGTAATGTTTCAGTAACATTTTTTTTTTTTTTTTTTAATCTTCTTACCGGGGCTTAAATGACACACACACATACACGTCAATCCACACACGCGAGGACACGCTTTCTCTGTCGTCACGTCTATGTACAAACACACGTGCACGTGCCCACACACTTCATTTCCTGCCTCTCACCTTCTCACCGCCCTGAACACAGTCTTATCTCCATCTGCCCCCCCGCCCCTGCCCCCCCCTCATGTCAACGACCCTGACTTTTATAAACTCACATCCTCACACAACAACGTGAAACGACGGTGGCGGCGGCGGCGGCGGCGGCGGCTCTCCTCCGGCTGCTGCTGCAGATCAGAGCCCAAAACCAAAGCAATTTTAATCAGGTCTTCAAACACAGCGCCCTCTTTGTGCAGCTCCCACAGAACCACTCAATTATGACATTTATGTATTTTGAGAAACCGTGCTCTCTGCGCCTCTGGGCCAACGTCTACAGCACACGGTTTACACCAACTCCTCCAAGAGCAACAAGGCAGCAGAGGGAGTTACGCAACGTCACCTCAATCCTGCAGGGAGTCAAGGGACCGTCTGCATGTGTCTGCTGGGGTTTTTTTTTTTGTTTTTTTTTTTTGTAAAAACCCTCCAAACAACAAACATTTGTTTTGAGTCCAGTCAGCTGTTAAAGCATCAAGTATTTAGTGGGTCGGACCACAGTCTGCCAGCAGGGGCATGGAACCGAGTCAGGGCAGTAAGATTAAGCTCTGTGGCTTCAGGTTTGGACGTGAGGAGTAAAAAAAAAATCTTCTTAATTCCTCCATCACTGAGAGGAGGAAACCCAACAGTCGACTCTTTATTTTGCTGTTTACTGATTGGCTGCTGTGTCCAAACCAGTCAAATTGTTACGTAAATCCCTAATTTACAATTGCAGACTAAAACAAAGCAGCTGTTGTTCTGGTCCGAGGATTTCACAAACGGAGCCCAAGTTTATGTTGGAGTGTGTCGTTTCATCGAGGGCTAATGACTCTGGAGCAATTACATGCCATTTGCTGAAAACGTCTAAATGCTCTGGAGTGAAAGTCAACCACAAGGGGGAAGCGGAGGGTGGGGGCAGTGGGGTTGGAGGGGGGGGTTCTCTTCTTATTCCCAGTTCGACTTTCTTTCCTACTTTTAGTAACTTTTAAAGTCAGTTAAAGATAATTCTTTATATTTAAACCTAAGATTTCTCCAGTACAGCTCAGTGGTAGAACGGTCGCCAAAATCATCGTACATTTAACGAACTCCCCTTAATACTCATTAAAACTTAATAGGGCTCTTCCTTGACTGGTACAGGCACCAGACCAGGTGTGGTAGAACCGGGTTTGATAGTTATTAATTGATAAAATAAAAAAAATACCACGTAAGTGGAAAAAACATCTGACTACATTTAGGCTTCACAGCCAGAAGGTCATGGGTTCACCTCTGTTAATGGTTTTCCTTCAGTACCGGACTCATCACCGTGGACTTCCTGTCGTGGTTTCACAGGTTAAATCTCTGAATGAAGACCAACTGACCCCAAGGGTGTTCTGGAACCTTCTCTCCTCGACAGCCGTGTCCTCCTCGGGGATCCTTCGGCTCCTCTGGTCCAAATGATGATTCCACCAAAGACTTTCTGAAGGTCTCTGTTTTTGCCAGACCAGGAAAACCTCGGGTGGAACGGACCCAGAACGCATCCAGTTCAGAGACCGAACCACTTCAACTGGTCCCGTTCTGAACGCACTCCAAATGTCCAAAATCTGAGCCCAGATCATTTTTGCAAAATTTTGGCTGCTTGTATCAACACTCTGGACCGACTGTTGTGGTCGTTACCCGATACCTTACAACCACGACGGTCCGAACAAAACACATGGGTTCACGGAAAAACCGTTCCCAACAGTTGACGCCGACTACGGCGATAATATTTTTCCTCCTGTTGCCAAACATACAGTGTTTCTTCGCCCGGACGATAATAACAAACATTTATTTCTGCATCATCACCAGAGCTGTGGCTTCGCGGAAGCTCAGCTTCGACGAACGCAAGGCGAGAAAACACACCAAGAAACACTAATGCGAGCGGACAGTAAACGAGCCAGTCATGTTGTGATATGATGTCACCTCCTCTGTCTCACCCAACAGCTACGATGAGGTCACTTTTAACAACATTCACCTTCCTCTCCACTGAGGGCACTGTCGCTTCCTCCGAGCCAGTGTGGAATTACGACGTCCGTTCAGTGGCGTCTCTGAGTGAACCCTCAGTTATTCCACAGTTTATCCACGTACAGTATAACGTGTTTCGACTTCATGTCTTTGATGATGTTATTGATTTTATCGTTAATAGCCCAAACCTCAGACCCCGCCCCCTTTTCTCCCAAAACAACAGAGAAAAAGTGGGTGAGAAACAAAGCAGTAAAGTTTAGAACTTTGAACGACCATTCACATTCACTTCAAAGGTCAACTCCAAGTGTCCAATCAATGAGCTGCTAATTCTGGACCTGGGCGGGGGGGGGGGCTGCAGTACCAAGAGAGTTCCAGAGCTCAGTCCACGTCTTAGGTGGTTAGCGGTTTTGCCTTACCGCTAAGACATCATTGGTTTAAGACTCGTTTTTACTTCCTCTACAAACCCTGAGGTTTGGGGACCAAAGGTCAACCTGTTGACCTTCGCTGGACTGGACAACTGTCCAGGGTGTAGCTAATGCTATACAGTACAGCCGCTGAGATTGGCTCCGCCCCCTCTGAGGACTGGTAGAGAATGGATGAACCATACTCTCGAACCGTTTTGTATAAATAGTTTATTAGTATCAGTAACAAGTCAAAAAAATAATATTTCACCTCCGATCGTTTGTAGATTAAAATAACTGGTTAAAAAAAGACAGCAATAGAAAATAATGGGTTATAAAAAAATAAGAGCATATACGGAGCCAATCTGTGGGCGTCGAACCCACGACCAGCTGATGTTCTGAGACATGAATCCAACCGGAATATAATCCCAGCCATCCAACGATGTAGTCTCCGCTGAAGAAACAAGAAGTGATAGATGGTGATGATGGCGCCCCCTGTGGCCACATCCAAAATCCATCGTTTAAAATCACTGTTCGTCCAGTCAGGAATCAGACGCTCACTTTAAACTTACAAAAGTTAAACTTCTCATGAGTCACCAGTGGGGGAGGTCGGGGGTCAGGGGTCGGGGGGGTCACACCTCCCAGAGGTTTCACCAGTCAGACTGAGCAGTAATCCATTAAAAAGTCCACAACAGTCACTCGCTGCTGGTTGATGATGATGTCAGAGACTGAGGGAGGTTGTCGTCGGCGGTTCGATTCCCCTCCTCCTCTCTGACCGAAGTGTCGCTTCACCTGACGCCTGAAGAGAAAGAGTGAAAATCAGCCGTTTAAATAACTGGAGTGGTGATGGTTATGGTGATGGTTATGGTGATGGTTATGGTGATGGTGTTA
>NC_024315.1:1001178-1020101 GCF_000523025.1 Cynoglossus semilaevis | reverse complement strand
GTTATGGTGATAGTTATGGTGATGGTGATGGTTATGGTGATAGTTATGGTGATAGTTATGGTGGTGATGGTGATGTTATGGTGATGGTCATAGTCATGGTTATGGTGATGGTTATGGTTATGGTGATGGTTATGGTGATGGTTATGGTGATAGTTATGGTTATGGTGATAGTTATGGTGGTGATAGTTATGGTGATAGTTATGGTGGTGATAGTTATGGTGATAGTTATGGTGGTGATAGTTATGGTGATGTTATGGTCATAGTCATGGTTATGGTGATGGTTATGGTTATGGTGATGGTTATGGTGATGGTTATGGTGATAGTTATGGTTATGGTGATGGTTATGGTGATAGTTATGGTGATAGTGATGGTGATGGTGATGGTGATGGTGATGGTGAGACCCACAGATCCTGAGTCTTTCTGAGATTTGAACCCGTCTCCACTCAGCTCTGGTTTTACAACCTGTTGGAACTGGGAAGAACATTTTGGATCAGTTCTGTGGTCTGTGGTTGGTTGGCTCTGGTCCAGGAGAGATTCAGGAAAATTAGGGAGTTTGGGAATGTGTGTGTGTGCGTGTGTGTGTGTGTGTGTGTGTCTGCCTGGAGGAACTAATTCAACACAAGGAGAAAAAAACAGCCGTAAATACCTCAGATATCTTATCAGCTCCTGTGGCGTCAGGAGACACATTCAGACAGGAACGACCTTCACATGTGGAGGACATGCACACGTGTGTGTGTGTGTGTGTGTGTGTGTGAGAGGCGTCTGTATTCTCACCGTTGACTGTGTCTGCGTTGGCGCTCAGGTGTTGGCGTTTGCTGCTGCACATACAGTCCAGATGGTCCTCCAGACTCACCTGCACCTCCCGCAGTTTGGGCCTCTTACGAACGTACTCCACCTTCGCCACCTGAGGAAAAGGAGGAGTCACAGAATCAGACTCTGGTCGTTGGGGGGTCGGGGGGCGGAGGGGGAGTTACTGGGTCTGACCCCGGCTCCTCCACAGGTATCTTTAGAACGTTCCATTTTCCATCGTCTTCTAACTTAATAATAACGGTGAGTTTCCAAGCGTTGGTCAAAATGTTCTCAGACTGATCTGTGCCGTGGTGTTAAACGCGTCTAAGACGTGTCACGGCGGGTTTCTCTGGTGTCGAGAACGAAACCAGTTTCATCATTTTATCTCCGTCAGCGTCGAGTGTTTTAATTCGATCAGGTTTTTCAACCTTCAACAATGAACAACCTTCATGAAAAACTGTCCAACGTTTGCCACGTTTTGGGATTTCTTCTGTTTTTTTCTCAGAAGATTTGAATCCTGACACGAGGCAAAGACAAGACGAAGGTCGTGACCTTTTGTGAAAACATTTCCCAGAACACGGAGCTGATTATGTTTAAGCAGAGAAGAAACTTTGTTTTTTCAATTTTTCTCAGAACTTCAGGCGTTATCTTTGTCAAAAATGACCTCCCGCCCAAAGAAAAACAAACTTTTGGTTTAGTATAAATACTGTATAATACTACAGTACTCAAATATTTTCTTATTTTTAAATGACCAATTATAGCATTTAAATAATGAAAATTAAATTTGACTAAATGGCAAATTTACCAACATCTGGTCATGGGCCAGGTTTGGGGTGTTAGTGGGCCGGGAGTGGCCCCCAGGCCGGGGGTTTGAGACCACTGTCATATTTACTTCATCCGTACGGGGGTTTGAGACCACTGTCATATTTACTGCAGTTGTACATCAACAACGGTCTGTTTGATCACAAGTTTTATATTTTTCATCCCAACCGCGGTGTGTCCTGCCCACAGTCTGACCCAGTTGATCTGGGATTCAAACCATTTTCTCTCAGGCACCTGAGTATAGGCTTTAAACACGTACACACACACACACACACACACGCAGAGTCTGAATTAGAATAATTTTCCCAGACGAGACAAAATCGAGATGAAAATCTAGTTGCACAACATCTGGGCATCAAGTCTGAACAAAATCAGAGTCCAATTAAAAACAAGAGACAAAAAAAAAAAAAAAAACATCCTACAGTTCAGCTGCGTTTTCTGCCTCACCGTGTGAGTTTATAAACCAAACACCAGCTCCACAGTCAGAGGACGGAAAAATCACAGGTAAAATATTCGTCTTCAGTTCAGTTTCACAACTTATTTTTAACAATAAGATGTCAATTCTTTCCAGACGAGTCGGGGTCGACACTGCGGTGTTAATATCGAACTCTCCGTCCACTGAGTTCTCACTCCTCTTGTACTGTCAAAAATGCCAGGACTTGATGAAGACTTAATTAAATCTCCCGCTGGGAGTCCTGAAAGCCGACCCTTCTCTTTGACCTTGTCCGACCTCTGTACTTCCCTCGACCCTGATCTGAGTCTGAACCCCTGAACCAGCTTTAAGATCGGCCGCAAAACACGGGCACGTCCCCAGGACCGAGTGAAGAGATACCGTTACAGCCACAGGAACCACACAAGTCTGGGACCAGAACCACTTCCTGTCTCATTCTATCAAACTAACAACAAATCACAAAAGCCTCAGAAATCCGGTTCTGCTTCATCTGGACCAGGTTCTGGTTCCATCTAGAATAACAGGCTCTAAAGAAAACAATATAAATGAATCCAGAACGTGTGTCTGGAGTAAGAAGTTTCCCAGGTTGAACCAAACATTCAGTATTTTCTAACAGGAAGTCGACCGTGTCGAGGTGATGACATCATCCTCAGCAAACATCCTCCTTCACGGCTGTACTCTACCTTGACGGTGCGGTGGCGCTTGCGGGCCGCCTGGCATCTCATGTTGCTGGTGTTACAGCAGCCGGTGCAGCGCTTCACTTCAACACACGGGGGCCAGATGATAAAGTTGGCCGAGGTGGGGTCCACCTGGCTCCTGGGAATCTCATAGACGGTGGTCCGCACCTTACACACCGCCGGGACAGCTTCTTCAACCACTGGGGGGCGAGGGAGGGCGAGGAGGGGAGAGGGACAGGTGGGGGAGGAGAGAAGAGGGGAGAGGAGGAGGTTAAAATCCTGCTGCGACCTCGGTCTCTCTGGATAAATCTGTTCACACATTTCTGGTTTCTGCCGGTTTCGTGATCGCTGGTTTCACCAGGGTGAGTCACCGACCAGGTGAGAGGGGGTTCACGGGCCACGCGTGGCCCCCGGGTCGGGGGTTTGACCTAAACTGTGAGTGCGGTAGCGAAGGCCTCACCGGTGCTGCGTCTGCGCCTGGTGTGCGTGTACGCCCTCTTCAGGTCAGGGAAGCTGTGAGAGAAGTCCTTGTGGTCGGTGTGTTTGGTCTCCTCCATCACCTCGTTATCTGGACACAGACAAAACAGCGGCACGACGGCCGCACACACATGAGGACGACACTCACGTCAAGAGCATCAGAACAAATGTTTCCCACGTCCTCAAATCTCACGGTGAATGAAACGAAATTTAATGAAAGTTAAAATAAAAAACCAAATCATCGGCCGCAGTTAGTTCAAATCTAGGGATTTACGATATGAACTTTTAGCCGATATGTTGATATTTTCCACACAGATTTATGTAGCCGTTTAGCCCCCAAAACTGAGGTGAACGTCTCAGGACCCTACAGAAGATTCCAGAAATTTTGGAAAGACCCGGGTGTTGTGTTATCAGGTTTTAATTCTCGGAGAAAAAAAGAAAGATACAGATATGACAAAATTCTGATGATATCAGTCGACTGATAATATCAGACATCCCTAGTTTTATTTTATATAAAGGAAGAAAAACAGCCACTTCAGTCAGATTAAAGTAGTGAGAAAACGGACATTATGATTGGACGTCAGTGTCAGCTGATCACATGACAAATCCTGTAAAAACACAGTTAAACCCCTCAGGCTCAGACTCTGTCACTGATGATGTCATCGTCATAATAACTGTGTGATTGTAATTAACACCAAATCAGATTCAACGGTTAGACCAAGGACGGTGGATCAAACACTCGCCTGCTTCAGTAGGTTGTTGGTTCAAATCCCCGGTTCTAACCCACTCACGGTGACCTGTGTTTATCTGATACCATTTAAACCCAGTCTACAAAAAGAATGCGGTTACAAAGGCCCCCGTGAGGTCACGGTGAGGTCACGGTGAGGTCACGCAGGCTTCGGACGACGGGTTGTGTCGCGGAGCCAAAACCTTAATCACTTCAGAGGATCAAAGACACTGGAACCAATTCAATCTGTGGTTTTTTCTTCTTCTGTTTTTTGACCTTAAAACAGGAAGTCACCAGTCGACTGGTCACCTGGTCACGAGGTTGAGATCGACATCGACAACGACGACAACAACAACAACAACAACAGTTCACACTCAGATCATTAAAATAAAAACTCCGGTTGGTTCTTCTGGGTTGAAGACTGGTGACATCATCACCTTGGTACTGTTACTGACCCAGAGAGACTAGTTAGCAGCCGGTCACCGATGACATCAGCTGTGAGCCAAGTGACGCAAGGAGTCAACGACACCTTAGTCACGAGAAGTCACACACAGAGAGAGACAAAGGCCTGAGGCCAGTCTCCAGTCCTTGTTTTCCAGGTCAGGACTGTAGGTCTGACATAAAAGCTGACTCCTGTTGGACCGTTTTACAGTTCAAGTCATGAAACTTATTTCATTTATTCTACCTGAAAATAAAGTTGTTTAGTTGACAATTAAATGTGAGACAGAAATCCTGGGCCCTAGTGGACTGCCGAGGAACTGCAGTGCACATATACCATCTCCATTAGAGTAGAAACTGACCATCTTCATGTCACACGCACAAACCTAGTCCAAAAACACCTGGGAATCAAACCAGCAAACCGTCAGACGAGACCCCTCACCACTGTTATACACTGGGGGTTTTTTTTTTAACTTCCATCTTTATGTTCAGTTCATTTCATGTGCTTCTGGAGCACAACAAAGTTCACACACACACACTCTCTCCCTGAGTGTGTGTGTGTGTGTGTTCCTCTCACACCCCACCACGGAACATGAATTATACATAAGGACGCAGCGAGTCCCTGCACTCAAACCAATAATGGGCAGCATGACAACAGCATAATGAGGCGAGCCATTGACCCCGGCCGAGCCGAGGGAGCCGTCACTCTGGACATTAGCATCTCAATGATGCCAGGATTAACGGTGGCGCTGCTGAGAAGAGCGCACTTGAAAAAAAAAAAAAATTCACAGGCAACGGGGAAAAAGTTGGAGCAGAAAGGTGGAGTCTGACCCAGAGCTGGTGAACGCTGCCCCTGCTGTTCAATGTCACTCATTTCCTCACCGCGTCAATCTGCTCTGATTTATCGCCCGGTTAACGACTGTTAGCATGTGTGAAGATCTGTCGTAGGAACAAACATCGATTCGTCTGTGTGGTCGCAAACGTTAGCTGCCAAAAACTGCGCTCGGCTCGTTTAAAAACAACTGTGAGTTTCGGAAAATGATCGCGATTAATTATTGTAAAACATATCAACGACGACATGGTCCAAGATTTGAAGAATCTGAATTTCCAGAGATCGTGACTTTAAAGGACAGGTTGCGTAATCATCATCTGCATTTCAAAAAGCCAGACTTTTATGTCAACATTTAAAGAAATCCTGTAAGATTCAGGTCACATGACCACGAAGAGTCGTCGACAGACCGACGTCAAACCAAACTGCCGTCACTCGCCCTCATCCCTGACCCTCCAACAGGGGGCTGACCATGTGTCCAGTGTGTCCTGGATGACCGCCCCCTGATTGGCCCCCTGATTGGCCCCCTGATTGGCCCCCGTTCGCCCCCACCCATGACACCAAACACAGATCCATGAAAACGTCCATTGGAACGGACGCTCTTTACAAATCAACAGCTTCACCTCAGAGGGTGATTTAAACCGTGGCTCCAGAGTTCATGGAGGGTACAGAGAGCAGGACGGACCGCTGGTCGCCTAGCAACACCCGCTCAGGCATTTTGGTCACGAGATGAGAGCAGAGCATCGTCTCAGTGGGGACTGAGGCAGCAGCCAGGACGGCTCTTTGAGGTCTTAAAGTTCTACCTCAGACCACCACCGACGGACGTCTGTGATTGGTTCGATGCGACCACATGCATTACACTCGTGTTTGAAGAAGCAGTTCAGGCCTCAGGTGACGTGGTCAACCTCCGAAACGTGCTGCTCAACCCGTGGTTACAGGGTTTTTATGGTACACAGAGATTGTTTGAGATGTTTTTTTATTTGATGATGCAACTGCTGACACTCACTGATCTACGTCACAGAACGTTATTTTACTCTTTTTTTTTGCTCTATCTTAATCTGGCATCACGTAGTGAAGGAAGTCAGAGAAAATCCACACACACGTGGACGAACAATACAAACTCCAGGAGGAGGAAAAAGAGAACCAGCAGCTGTACAGCAGGCGCGGAAACCACAGCCTCCACGGCGTGGACCAATCAGTGGAGCCGCCGTTACAGAGGCCTATTTTTAAATAACAATTAAATGAAAAGCTACTGAGAAAAGACATCACCAGATATCAGGTAAAAAATGGTCAAATCAAAGCACACACACACCGGAAGCCACCGGTTTGTAGAATGACTTTTTTTTTACTCTACTGTACAGTTTTTGTAGGACACTGAATTCCAATAATGAAGCGATTTACCTACGGAGTCTATCTCGAGCAGCCGCTGGAGGTCGCTGATGCTGCGGATGTCGCTGCGGGAGAGCCGCTCCAGCAGCTCCCGGGGGAGAGGTGACTCCTGTGGGGGAGAGGACGAGTGTGGGAGACTCTGATTATGACACGGCCGTGTCTGGAGAACAACATGAACACGACGAGTAAAAAAAAAAAAAAAATCTCTCTTTAAGAACAAAGAACTTAATTTCACACTAATATAAAACTGCGCCAAAGAAAACGTGCGTAATTACGCAGACGACACTCCTGTATCATACGTTTCCTGTCCGGTTCGTGAGTCATCTCGTCAGTAAATTGTGAAGACTGTCGTTAACCATCGATGACTTCACGTCTTACCTCAGCAGCGGTGCGTAACAGGCAGAGACAGCCGGCGAGGAGGTGAAGGATCGCGGCTCTCATCTCCTCTTAGATCCGCTCCAAAGGCACCAGGACGAGGGTGTGTTCCACTGCAGGAGCCGGGCTGTCGCTCCCTGAGCCCGGGAGCCCACAGTCATCCCTGGTGAAAGCGGGACACCACCAGAGCCCCGGTAAGAGAGCAAATCAGGAGCTGGAATTTTTTTATTTATTTATTTATTTTTATTCTCAACTCCTGCGCAAACTGAGCCTGGACCAAAGTCTGGACCTCGGGCTGGAGCTGGTCCGGAGCTCAGAGTGGGTTCACGGCGGAACCTCGTGTTAGAACAGACAGAGCAGGTGTCCAGACGTCACTGCTCCTCCACAGTTCACACACCGGGACACGTCCACCCGCTCTGAACCGCAGCTCGGTGCCTCCTGCAGCATCCTGGAGCTTCATTGACTCGAACAGGTCATCGGTTAAAATCCGTGTTCCTGCAGCAGAGAAAGAAGAACAGAAGAGGAACTCCTGGGGGTGGGTGGTGGTGGGGGGGTGAGTGTGGGAGCAGCTCCCTGCAGTCCTGTGATCTCCGGAGTGAATGAATTCGGGACACATTCAGTCACAGGATATAACAGCCCTGCGCGTCCCCGTGGCGGCAAGAACGCGCCCTGCATTACGCTCTTAATTACTCCCAAATAACACGGTGCTCTGTGTCTGTTACAGCAGCCCTGAGGTTCATGCTCAAAATATCATTCCAAGTGCTCTGTAACATCAAGTAGTTCCTCACGTCTTGTGAGGAAATATATGGAAATAGAATGAGTTAAAACTGAATTTTTATGAATATTTTATGATTATTGATTGATTAAGAGATGAATTGAGATCAAAGTCTAATTCAATATATATTATTGTCTAGTTATTTCTTTGATTTTTTAATTTGGTTTGTTGATGAAAACACCTGGACCAGGTTCACACACAACGTTGTCAAAGTGGTCTCCTGGTGGTCAATCAGCCACACTGCACCCAGCCAAAGAACTCCAGGGGTCTGGACTACAGACGGGTTTGACCTTTGAAGTCAGGGTCAGTCAAAAAAAAACAAAAACTCAGATGATCTTAGAGCTGAGCTCAGTGGCGCCATCTGTTGGTGACCAAGATAAAAACATTTTTTGTGGAAGTACTACACACAAAGTACTGCAGTTTGGACAACATGCTGTGGCTCAGGTTTTACTGCTTTGATTTGAAAAGAATGACCGCTACCCTGGGTCAAAGGTCAGCGCAGTGTGAGATAAGAGCTTGTGTTGTAATCGGTACTGAACCCTGTGACACAAACGGCACTCGTCCACTTCCTGCTAGAGTGAATTTTTGAGGGACTGTAAATGTTCTTCCTCCCAGAGCTGCAGCTTCATAACGCAGCAGTGGAATCTGGAAATCCAGCCCCGAGCAATCGAACATGAACGAGCAGATTGACTCTGCCCTCGTCTGCCCCGCTCTCTCTCCAGCACAAACTGATCCAACATCCTTAATTTGACCAAACATGGAGGCTTGACATCGGACGGAGGTTCCTGTGAGGAGGATACACGCTGACAAAAAAAAACTTCTAGATGAAATGACCTCATCGTTGACTAAAACCTCAGCCTGTTTAGTTGAAGTCGACGCTGATATACTGGCAGGAATTGAAGAAAGACACTCACAAAGATCTTCTTCAACAGCTCTGATTTTTTTTCTCTAGTTTTTTATAGCCATCTGCTGCCCCCTAGCAGAAGAGTTTTTAATTGTTCTGTCTGTCACTCTTGAAAAACAAAGAAAAATTATTTGCAATAAATAATAATTTATAATAACAAAATAAATAATAATTAATAATAATAATAACAGTTTTTGGACCAATGAATTGAAGTTTGATAATTTGCCACTGCTCTGTGGTGTGTGTGTGTGTGTGTGTGTGTCTTCCTGTGGTGAACAAAACACACCTTCAATTAAAATCCATTCACGTTGATAATAAAACCCCAAACCTTCCTGACGTTCCGCGGTCGTTCTCCGTCTCCTCAGTTTTTCTTTCTTGTCTCATTAATGACCGTAATTACCCCCCGTTTGTTGACGGTGCTGAGTGTGTGTGTGTGTGTGTGTGTGTGTGATATTGGCAGATGAATGTTACCCTGTATGGTTTAATAAAAAGTGAAAAAAAAGAAGCGCAGGTCGTAAATTTCATCAGTTTTTCCAGCAGAACCAGGTCCCGGTCGCCAAGAGAAAATCCTGGTGATGACAGGATTTATAGGCCACCAATAAAACGTGATTATTGTATCACCATCACAGCCTTCAAACGCCGTCAGGATCATAATAACACATTTGATCCAAATCAAAGCAGCTGCCGTTTACGAGCCGTTTGATTCGCTGAAGAGAAATGAAAACACTTTTATGTCATTTTTACGATGGTTGTTTGAAAACTGGGAATATTAGGGAAAACCCAGTTCTCTGAAGGGACTAAAGCAGAACTTTGGTGAAAATGTTCAGGAGTTTCTAACAGTTAGTACCAGGGACATTTCTCCTGCAACTTAGGAATCTGCCGATACCGATCTCAATCCGATACTCTCCTCTTTTCTGATTTAACATACGTGAAATTAGGTATTGAATCGGCCGGGCTATAGTTTTTTTTTTTCATTTTTTTTTTTTCATCTTGGAATCTTGGAATTCTGACCAATATCGGACCGATACCGATCCTGCGAATCGGATCAAGTCATCTCTATTCAACACAAAGTCAGTGCAGGTTCTTGAAAAAATGAAAATTCTTGTTGCAGTGATTTAACACAAACTCAGCAGAACTGACCCTGACCTTTGAACTCATGTTATTATTATGGACCTATAATGTGTATGTGCCTGACTGACCGGCCTGCGGTCCAGATCTGACCACACCAGTGTGTTAGAAACAACAACCTTGTCCTCGGCAGGTTCTTCAAACCACAGCAAGTAAAATCCAAACGTGGGATTTATCTCGATTAATCGTGATTCATAATTCATTGCGATTAATCCTCAGCTACCACATGATTATTCTGGTCTAAACCCAGTTGAAACACGTTCCAGATTTGATCTACAACCTTCCAGAAAGTGTCTACCACAACGACAGACTTAAAAACCTGAAACCACCAGAGGCTCGGGGAGAAACACCAGGAGCAGAGGAATATATGAAGTGAGAAAAGGACAAATACGCAGTAAAAGTTAACGCGGCGAGGATAAAAACTTTACGAGCAGGGCGGGGGTTGAGGGTTCTCCCTAAATTACTTCACAAATCCAAACCCTTTGTACACATTTTCACCGACTCCTGTGTTCCGTCCAGTCAGGATTGGTTATTAAATCATTCCTCTTTGATATAAACAGATTTGGTCCACCTCTGGACGCCGTCCAAATCCTACTGTGCGGCAGGAAACAGGAATGTGCGGTCATCGGCCAAGTGCAGACTTGGACCTGGATTACCATGTGAAATATGCCTGTGTTTACCTACATTAGCGCGCCGTCCACCGCCACCACTAGTGGGCCCACCGCGGCTGTTCACACACGGCTCAGAGACAAGGCTTTGAACCCTCTCTGTTAGAACGACAAAAAAAACACACACAAAAAAAACACAGAGAACGTCTGAGCTTCAAGGTTTTAAAGACGGAGACTTGGCTGCAATCAGGTGGACGTGAAGTGAACAGCAGGGGGCCCTCTAATCTGATTCTTGAAAGGCATCGTAGAGTGCCCCGCACGCGCACACACCCACACATATAAATATGTTTATATACATACAGTATAATAAAAAAAATATAGATATATATTTCATATTCCAAGCTTGTTGTTTTTCGGGAAGGTATAGCGCACATGCACAAAAATATATTTATATATGTGCGTGTATATATATTATATGTACACGCACATACATAAATATATTTTTACCCGTTGTTATTTATCTCTATATATTTTTAAATATATATATGTAAATATATACAAATATATACCCAAATATATATATACATATATATATTAGTGAGAGTATACACACAAACAAACACATATATATTTGTGTATATATAATATATAAATATATTAAAAAATATAAACATAAATATATAGATATATAATATATATATTTAGTTTTACACATATATGCAGACATATATACATATATTCCAATAATTTGAAGAGTTGTGATTCTTTACAGAGTATAAAATTAATGTAGTGTAAATACATGTCCATCAAATATACAGTAGAAGTTACTGAGGAGAAATACATTTCCATAGATTGCAGATGTTTTTTTTAATGTTAAGTCTAAACAAAAAACGTCCATATATGGAGAAAAAATACAAACAGAAAATGTAGTTGAATTTAGTTCTTCTTTTTTTCTACGTGAGAGGAAAAGTTTGAAACATGTTGTGATGTAATAAAATATATTTTATACACATGAGGTCGATCACCAAGATTGATTCAAGGCCGTCCCAAAAATCCTCTCTGATTAACGTTTGTTCCACCAACGACAGAAGGTCACAGGCAGCTTTACACGGAGGGCGGTCGCTGCTAATGATCCCAGAGTTCGTTTCGTCACGTTCTTTAATGGAACCAGCAGCGTGTGTGGGCGCCGTCCACACGCCGAGCGTCGACGCTTTACAAGACCAAGAAGAAAGAGAAGAATCTGAATCAACGTTTAATTATTTAAACCACGTTCTTTTGACTCAACGCGTAACAAGTCGTAAAGAGACTAAAATTAGAAACTACTTTCTCACTCCTCACATCCAGAAAAGTACGAATTCCCATTCCCTTAAATGGCATTGAACGCGTCACAGTTTTTTTTTTTTTTTGTGGTGCAGTAAAATGTCACCGACGTCAACGTTGGGTTGATGGAGAGATTAAAGAAAAGAAATCAGGTGATTGGTTACCTGCTGGTTATATTAACACGAAGGGCAACCCTCGTGACCTCTTGACCTCTTGTTAAAGTCATCCACTGCACCGACCTCTGGTGACCGTGTGAAACAGACGAACGTCCACAATGAGGAGGACGGAACTTTGTTTACATTCTTCTCACAAACACTGAGACAAAACATTCTGGAAGATTCTGCTGGAGGACTCGTCGTACGTGGAACCAGCTGTCAGACCTGTGTCACGTCCAAGGAGACGCAACCGCAACAAGACCACGGAATTCAAAGCTCTGTTTGTTTAGATAAACAAACAAGTTATATATTTATATAATTTGGAAAAGTTTGATGGGCCGGATTAGAAAGCTGAACGATAAATAATTTGGAAAAGTTTGGCGGGCCGGATTAGAAAACTGAGCGGGCCAAATCAGGGCCCCAAGCCTTAGTTTGCCCATACCTGGTTTAGACCAAGTATCCACGACACAGGGATTGGTTTGTTTTTTTTTTCTCTCTTTCTCTGTTGTCTGACTAACACAAAGGTTTTTTTCTTTAACTTTTCAGCTTCATTTACGCCAGACCAAGTATCCACGACACAGGGATTGTTTGGTTTGTTTCTCTCTCTCTGTTGTCTGACTGTTGTCTGTTGTCTTACAAAAACTTTTCCAGGGATCAAATCAAATCAAAGGTGAAGAACGTAACTGAAGACCAGGTCGTCAGACGGATAATAAGAGCAATGAGGCTGTGATATTTGTCAGCTGAGTGAATGGAATCGACTGTGTAGCGTTTCTCTTCTCTGGAAACAATATTTTCTAATGTGGTTTGATTGGAATAAACGGAAGAGACGATGGAGGAGGAGACAGAGGTCGGAGCCGTGACCTTTGGATGTTTGAACGTTTTCTATCGTTTGTTGAACCTCCTCAGACTGACGTTCCAGTTCCACTGCTAACCTGATGGAGAATATTGATTACAGAATATTGATGACGATATCGTGAACCGAATGATCGCGATGTTCTTTCCGTCGTACTATTGATTAATCACTGTCTGTAGAAACTGGTTTCTTGCTGCCTGTGATTCTGCAGGAAGAATGAACTCCTCCTCTGATTGGACGCGTGTGGGCGAACAACACTGACAACAGCCCGTCCAGCTGACAGCTGTTAGGAAACAGTGTGAAAACCGACGCCGTCGGATGGTTTGACCAACGGAAGAGTTGATTCAAATGATGGTTCACGGATTTTAATCTCCTCCGTCTTTGGAGGCGGACAGGGTTTTCCACCGATGACTCATCAGCCATGAGTCATCACACACACACACACACACACACTGTACGGACTGGACACTAAGAAAGGTCAGCAGGGGTCACGACCTTTGTTAAACTGAGAAATACGAAGAGCTACGTCTGTGATACACACTCCAAGAACGTAATAATAATAATAATAAAAACAATCGATGCTGCTCCGTCAGGTTCTGACACAACCAGTAGGAGGCGCTCTTCGTACCATTGGGTTAGGGCACCCAGGTGGACCGGCCTTGGTGTCGGGGTTCAGGTCAGTGTGGGGTCTCACCCACTGCTCCACAGAACATCCAACAACCTGAGCTCTGTAGCGCCCTCTTGTTATCAAACTTAACAACCGCGGCTCCCATCACTCCTCCACGTTAACTCTAATGAAGGCAGCGCTGCCTTCACTGTCCTAGGAGGAAAGAACCAGAGTAAAATCCACTTTATGTTGCTGTTGAAGCAGGGATGTCAAACACGTGGCCCGTGGACCAAAACTGGCCCGCTTGGGGTTTCAAACCGGCCCGCTTGATGAAATATGAAAATAAAAAAACGACATGTTCATGTTGAAGAAATGTTTTGTGAAATGATATTTTTGATGATAATTCATTAATTATTATAATCACATATAATTAAGATTGATCAAACAGAAGTGAGTGAAGAAATCCCCCTCTCCCCGGGGGAGGATTCCTCCCTCATTGTCACAGTGTTGGGAGTGAAGGACGGTGAAGGGGTGTGTGTGGAGGGTGTGTGTGTGGAGGGTGTGTGTGTGTGTGTGTGTGTGTGTGTGCTGGTGTTGGCTGGAGAACAATGCTACACTGTGTGATGAGGGGCAACAAACGGAAGCAACAGATAGTGTTTGCCCTGTGGGCTCTGTGTCAGTGGTAACATCTCACACACACACACACACACACACACGCGCGCGCAGTGACATCATGGCAGCGTTCTCAAACCATGAGCAGCTTCAGATGAAGGGAAAACGTGGCTCGAGGCCCAAACCTGGACGCCGTCTCCGGTTGAATAAAAATAAAAACTACAATAATTGCCCACAGGGTAAAAAGAGTGGTTGGTGCCACTGCCTTACAGCAGGAAGGTCAACAGTTCAATACCCATTGGTACTTGTTGGAGGTCGCCCCCTTGTGGGGAAAAAATAGGTTGTCTCCTCCAAAAGTTTAAAACATGCAGGGTTTAGATTAATTAAACATGTTAAACTGGTGGTTCCCAACATGGGGGGCAGGCCCTTCTAACGGCACAGAAAGAGAAGAACAGGCACTGATTTGTCATTCCATGACCTTCGTGCTGTGAGGAATGAACATTAAAGTATAAATAAATATAAAACAGATGATTTGGTGACTTTTTTTAAATGGAGTAAAATTATTTGAAACAGTGAAAACATTTACAATTACAAAGTACTTTGAATTACTATCACTTCAACTGGTTATACTGACAAACAAGGAGAAAATATCTGAGCAGATTTTCTTCTTCTTCTTTTTTTTTTAAGCAGCGTTTTTAAGACGCTCCTGTTGCAGCTCGTCATTGGCCTCATTATTAATTTCTTGGAAATGTCTCTGTATTTTTGACAGCACCTTTGAAGTCTGTTGGCTGAACTGGAAATATGTAAAAACAAGTCCACAAACAAGGAATCACAGGGAACGTTCCCAAAAACAGGAAGCACAGAGTTTGGAGTTTGGATGTTCAGAGTTATTAGAGTGTTGACTGTTTTAGTACAACATGAAGAAAGACCTGACATCGAAACATCATCAACGATACCAGCAGGGGCCAGTAGTGACCAGCAGTAACCCGCAGTGGCCAGCAGTGGCCAGTAGGGACCAGCAGTGGCCAGCAGTGAGACAGAACAGTAACATTTCTCCACTCAGTCATGGACAGGTTTTAATATCCTCACCTGTCAAACTGGAGCTTCTGGTTGGATCAGGAACTGCATCTGGAGTAAATTAAAGTCAAAGTGATTTTTTGAAAAAAAACAAAAACAACAACTAGAACTCTTCAGACCGGTGGTTTTTACCTGTTGATCCTCTGAAGCCGTTTGGTTTCGTCTGGTGATTCACAACAGGACGATGTCCATATTCTCCAAAGTCCTTCAAGGATTCAAGGATTCAAGGAAGGTTCTGATCTGATACATAAGGTGGTCCAACATAGTGACTGAGGCTCCAGTAACGGACCATCACGTCTGACTCAAACCAGTACACAGTCCGACAGAGTGACACAGGTGAGCAGGTGAGTCACCTGATTGACTGGGAGGAGCAATCCAGACCAGGGAATATCAGGATCAGATTAGGGAGGATTAGGAACCAATCACCTGCCTCAGATCAGCAATACGCTTTCTTATAAAGGCAGTTGAATCAGACTTCAAAATATTTATTCAATTAACATGTCAATTTAAAAAACTTGCTTTATTTAGACGGTATTGTTGTTTTTGGTTCTTATCCCGTGCACCCCCTAGTGGCAGATCACACACCTGCACCACATACAGAAACGCGCTCTTCTGCTCCGGCTGAGGATGTTCAAAAACAGTTAGCAGAGGATGGTTTCGATCCATCGACCTCTGGGTTATGGGCCCAGCACGCTTCCGCTGCGCCACTCTGCTGCGGTGGTCAAATCAGGAACAACTTAATCTATACGTGTTTTTCTTAGATTCTTACATTTTTCAAACCGTTATCAAACCTCCTTCCCTCCCAGTGTTGTACGGCAGGTACTGTGTGCGGGGACTGGAACGAATCCCGCTCATGTCTCCGACAAGCACAGACATTAACAGAGATGAAAAGGCTGAGAGTGAGAGTTGATGAGTGAACAGTCAACACCTTTGATGCCACTGGTTTATTAATAAAGTGGGAGGATCACTGATATCCATCTGGCCCAGAACCGGAACCAGAGCCAAACTGCACCGACAAGCACAGACATTAACAGAGATGTCGGCTGTCATTTTGAAGTGTTTTTTTTTTTTTTTGGCAAACCCTGAGCATACCTAACTCCGTTAATGGCTTTACTTTTACGGCATAGTTATTGCTCTTGCAGCAGTTGACCAGCAGGTGGAGGCAGTAGTTTCGTTGTGTAACAGTTGCAGCTACAAGAGCATTTCAAAAAGACTTTCTTTGTTTCCAAGAAATGTGTCTTTGGATGAAATACCTGGATATCAGACTCTGCTCTGTTATCACATCATTTCTCACTGTATTTATATTTATTGTTTTATTTATTTCTCTGTTTTTATTTCATTCTTGTTTTATTTATATCAGGGAGTGTTTTGGCAGGAATCTGTCAACATGTCAACGTAATTTACATAAAACGCGTCATCAGTGTGGATAAATAAATACATCTAAATATACACAGACATGAGACAGAGTACTGCAGTACGTCATCGTCTGACTTTGTTTTTCTTCCTTTTTTTCCTGTCTATTATTGTCAGATTAGTCACAGTCGATGAGATGAAGTCACCTTCATTTCAAAAGAAAGAAAAGAAGAAGGAAGTGCATTAACAGTACTATTCTGCAACTTCTCTCCTGAGGACTGGACTGGTTTTTATTTGTCGCTGCCATAAATACCTAGAGAAACCATTTCCTACTGAGTTTGTCAGAAGACGGCGGCCGTGATGTTGTCGACCAAATCTGACTGTGTCTTTGTGGGATTTATTCTCTACGTGTCAGGTACGAATGACTTTTCTTATAATGCTAATGTTGGTGAAGCCTAGAGTTTATTATTTATTCATAGATTTACAAAAAAAATTAGGGTTTTTTATGATGCAGTCGGTCGTCTTCAACAAATGGGATCAAGTTTGAAGGAAACATTGAAAACTATACATCAATAAATGAGTCGATTGTTTGTTTCAGGGATTGAAACGTCGACGGGATATTTGGATTGTAGACAGGGAGTTTATACGTCGCCCTCTGCAGGTGATTCAACTTCTTGCTTGGAGAATGACCTGCAGGTCATGGTGGTTCCCTTCCATCAGACGGTAACACTGATGTGCAGCACCGGCTGCTCTCCGACTCAACATTCTAGAGGCTACGTCTGGTACAGGAACGGAGAGGTTCTCTACAGGGACCGGTCACCGTGGTACCGACAGCTGGTCAGCGGTGACAGAGCAGTGAAATATTCCTGTGCTATCAAAGGCTGTACATTCAGAGCCCCCGAGGTCTCAGTGGGTGAGGAAGACTCCGGGTGTCGCACCTTCATTGACTATCACTGAGGTGAAAACCGTCAAATCTGTTTGTTTTTTTTTTCAGATTCTGTGAATTCAACCTGCTTCACCGTGACTTACCAGACTTTTTTTTGTTTTTTTTTTTTCAGATTCTGTCAATTCAACCTGCTTCACTGTGACTTACCAGAACGGACAGATGTGTTCTGGAGAAAAAGGAAAGTCGGAGCCATGCACCATCACATATCCCAGAGGTAAGTTGGTCTTCCAGAAGGAAAAAAATCCCCACTGGATTATCACCTTTTCCGGATTATAAATCTCTCCCGAGGAGATGTTGCACCAGCCAAAGGATGAAAAAAACTGCGACAGGACAGAGTGCCTCTAGTGGCTGTCAGTGTGAAAACAACGAACATGTACATTTTCACTGGTCCAGGAGTAGCAGATACTGGTACACAAGCCTAGAGTGCCCTCTAGTGGCTGTCAGTGTGAAAATAACAAACATATGAAAATATATAGAGTGGAACCTCGACATAGTATTTTGATTGCCGCCATTATCTCATAATTAAAAGCACATTTTATTATATCACAGGAATTCTTATATACTATGATTTGTTTTGTGTGTGTGTGTATGTCTCTGTAGCAAGAAAAAACTTTTTTGTTATTGCGATACGAGCTGGGTCCTGGAACGGATTATGCTCTTATCTCGAGGTTCCACTGTATTTTAATGTATAAGTCGCAGACCTAGCCAAGGGATAAAAAAAAAAAAGTGCGACTTATAGTCCAGAAAATATGGTATGTTTTATTCTTGTCTCAGGTCAAATGGATTTATGAAAAAGGACAGATCACAGACAGAGACTTGATGGAAGTCGAATAAGTGAAATATTCTAATAACTTTATAACTATAAAATAAAAAGTATGTTGCAGGTTTATATTCACTGATAAAAACTTGTTCCAACAGAGGTCCACGTTGGCCACACACTTGTTAACCAAGACCATGTGTCACTGGCCTGTGACAGCAGCTGTGCTCAGACTGACCATCTGTGGTACAAGAACAGAAGAACTAAGGAAAAGATCTTGTCCCTGATTCCCCTCAGCTCCACTGATGTTTACTCCTGTGCTGTACGAGGCCACGAAGAACTGTTCTCTGATGAAGTCTGTGAGTATCAACAAAGCCAACCAAGACTGAGGATGTTGGTAATATGTCAGTCCTGTTAATCACTCTGCTGTATATATGGAATATATATGTGTATATATATGTGTGTGTGTATATATGTATATACTGTATTTGTACATTATATACATATGTGGGTATATACGTATGTATGTAATGTATTTGTACAACATATATATATATGGGTATGTATGCAATGTATGTGTACAATATATACATATATGGTATATATGTAAGTATTGTAGTTGTACAATATATACATATATGGGTATATATGTATGTAATGTATTTGTACAACATATATATATATGGGTATGTATGTAATGTATGTGTACAATATATACATATATATGTATATTTGTATGTAATGTGTTTGTACAATATATACATATATGTGCATGTATGTATATAATGTATTTGTACAATATATACATATATGGGTATGTATGTAATGTATTTGTACAATATATACATATATGG
>NC_024315.1:982704-999677 GCF_000523025.1 Cynoglossus semilaevis | reverse complement strand
AGAACATGAGAACATTAGAACATTAGAACATTAGAACATTAGAACATTAGAACATTAGAACATTAGAACATTAGAACATTAGAACATTAGAACATTAGAACATTAGAACATTAGAACATTAGAACATTAGAACATTAGAACATTAGAACATTAGAACATTAGAACATTAGAACATTAGAACATTAGAACATTAGAACATTAGAACATTAGAACATTAGAACATTAGAACATTAGAACATTAGAACATTAGAACATTAGAACATTAGAACATTAGAACATTAGAACATGAGAACATGAGAACATGAGAACATTAGAACAGCATTTGTTAAGATACCACTGTGAAAGTACTTTCTGATCGAGTCTGTACAAACCAACCTCAGTTTTAACACCTTCTGAACCGCAGGTGGTATGTTAAAAAAAGAAGTCCTCTGATTGGCTCCTCACCAGACAATCAGTGTCGTGCTGATGATTCTATGGATTAAATAACTGTTTTTGGACCTTTACCACAGCATCACCTTGGTATTTGTCCTACACAGTACATGGATGAAGTCATCACTGAAGAGACAACTGTTGATAAAACTACGGTTCGTGTGCATTTACTGACCAATCTGACTAATCCTCAGGTCTAAGAGTGGATTTTGTTCCGTCTGCAGAGGTGACCGAAGGTCAGAGGGTCACCCTGACCTGCACAACCAGCTGTCCTCTGACTGATGACACAAAATACCTCTGGTTTTTGGACAATAATCTGACAGGAACCAACGACAAACACCTGGTTCTGGACCCCGTCAGCGGCCGTGATGCAGGGAAGTACACCTGCAGAGTTAGCTCACAATCATCCCACGGCAGAATACTCAGGGTGAAGTCAGAGCTGTGGCCACCTGCAGTCATTGGAGTCCTGGTTACTGTGGTCTTAATATTACCCATAGTCCTCTCTGCTGTTTTCTGTCGTATCAGGTCAGAACACAGAATAACATTCACATATTCAACACTTTCACCACTTTAAAACCTTCAATCCTGATTTTTCTTTCAGAAGGAAAATGAGCTCCAATCGATCACCTGAACCTACGACCTACGACACCGTGACACAGGTAGGAGGAAGAACTTCTCTGAACTTCACACTGAGCTCCTTAACCGCGTCAAAACAGAAGTTGTAGCCATAGCTACGTTAGTAGTCACGAAGGCCCTAAAACCAGAGTTGAGTGTGGTGGTATCTGGGTTTTTTTTTTTTTTTGCTGCCCAAGAAGAGGTACAATACCTAAAAAAAACTGTGAAATGAAGATATTATTTTGTATCCATAAAACTTGACCAGAAAGTGAGCAGAGCTTTAATACCAATGGTTTGAACCCCTCATCATCACGGCTCCACCGTGCAGTTACACCGAGAAGGCGTTTTTCTAACGCAGCTATTCTTAGTTTGTCTCACTTCTGTCTTTGTCCTGATGTTGAAATACCTCCAGAATGCTGACAATGTTGACCTACTCAAAAACTACCCACGAGGTGAGAAACGGAACTGCAGTAGGAAACCACACAACACTTGGTTAGCTGGTGGTAGCGAAAAGCTGTTATGGAGTATTGGGATCGGCAGAACTTTTGGAGTACGAGTATGAGTATGGTTGAAGAGTTCTGTTGGGCAACTGTACGTGAAAATGTTTTTCCTCTTTAGAGGCGCGGTGGCCAAGTGGTAAGGCGTCGGTCTCGTAAACCGAAGATCGCGGGTTCGAACCCCGTCCGTGCCTCAATGGAATGTTAATTTTAATATCCTTAGAGTTTAGGGGCACTGGTGGCTTGGTGGTTAAAGAAGCAGATTTGTCCGGGAGGTTTCATGTTCGAGTCCCAACAGCTGCCAGATTCATCCGTTGTGCGCTGTGTCACAATGACAAATAATTCACTTTCTCTCCTTCTGAACATCTAATCCTTTGTTTCATCGTGTCTTTTTCTCTCCACATCAGTCGGACCTGTTGCAGGAGGACGAGCATCTTTACGTCAGTATTGCTGACCCCGACCACCACCACAGAAATGTCTACACATCTGTCCGACTCCATCCTCCACAAGAACCAGAGCACATCCACTACAGCGTCGTCAGAGTGAAACTCCGCGAGTGAGAGTGCGCTCTCAAAACCCGATAGATAAAACAGCCCTTCCTGCTTCCTGTAACCTGCACCGACGTTCGCTTTTGATCAGAAGGAAGATACAACTAGAATGTTCCGAAACCTCAGACAGACTCACGCCAACTATTAAAGGAATTGAAACTGCAGTGGTTTGGTTCACACAATCAGTTTCGGTTCACACGATCACCTTGTGAGACCAGTGTTTAAACAAATACTTAAAGTAAAACTGTTTTTATTAAAATAAATATTTATTCTGCTCATTCTGCCTGTGTGGATGAAGGAACGGACCCGACCTGAAGATGGATGGATGGATGGATGGATGTGCTTGTGTGTAACTCCAGATGAAAACTGCAAATAATGGTAGCTCTCGCCACCTGCTGGTAACAATCAGTAATGGCTTCCGATGTTGGTTTACTTGTGTTTTAAAATGCTGCGTCTGTCAGTCGTCTAATAAATGTACGTTTACGTGATTTTGTTCAAGGTTTCGTTGTTGAATTTGACTTCATTTTCAATGTCAGTTTAAAGGAAGACCATTTAGACATAGGTTGACATTGATATAGTTTATTATTATACGCACTTCAGTTTTCAATCCATATACAAATAGTACTTGGTAGTAGAAGTTAGTTGTTCGTGTTCATCAAGGAGGTAGAACAATAATTTAATAATAGTCTTTTTTTTTTCAGTGTACACGACTCGCCGTCAGGTCACTTCATTTAGAGGACGTGCAACAGAGGGTGAAGAGAAGGCAGTACACGTTACTTCATACATGGTTAAAAATAAGTCTCAGCTGCAAGACTTACGTGGAATGAGTTTTATATAAACAGGAAGCAGGAGGTATTCTGTAACAACAACAAAAAAAAAAAAGTCAAATTTGTGTTCTGTGCTGTTGAGTAACCGACGTGTTCACACCACTGTGCCGTCCGTTTGACTCTGCATACACACACTGGTCAGTTCAACGGTTAATATATAGAAAAACTGTAAACTTCATAACTCATCGTCATAATATAACCACTGATGAGGTCACACGACCGCGACTGAACTGCCCCTAAAATGGTCATAAAAGTTCTTACCTACATTTGAGTCTCGTGTCGGACTCTTTGTTCACCGGCCCTACATTGATGACCTTTGTCCTGTTATGTGCTGTAGAGCCACAGCTTGTGCCACGTCACCTGCTTTGTTATTGTTATTTGTTCAGCAGCATATCTGCCAAGGACCGGAGGACGGCTCTCTTCTCGTACAGATACATCTGGGTGTCCCACAGCATGTCCACCAGGACGGCGTCGCTCACCTCGTCCAGCATCACCTCCTGTGACAGGCTGGGGGCTCAGCCTGCAAAAAAAAAAAAAAAAAAAAAGAAAAAAATTGGGAAAAAAAAAAAAAAAAAATGGTAAAAAAAAAAAAAAAAAAAGAAAGAAGAAGAAAATTGGTCAAAAAACAAAAAAAAATAATATTGAATAATTAAGATTTAGTCCAGTGGTTTCCAAAGTGGGGGGCGCAGACCTACTGTAAGGCTGACAGAGCGAAGAGTCAAGAGATTAAAGATTGTATATGATGACTCATTTTTTATTCATTGATTAAAAAGTTTTAAAACAGTTTTGTAGGAAACACAGTATTTAAAAGCTGTGAATTAATGCACCAAAGGGGGGCGCTGCAGGACTATTTCGGTTGAACAAAAGCAGAGGTCGTACCTGTGGTAGACGGTATCAATCATTTCACACCAGGCTCTGGCTCTGTCCACAGCACAGCCGTCAGAATCCGTACACTTGTCATGGAGAGACAAACAGAACACGTGATTCCACAGAAGAGACGGACCAAACTGACCGCTGCCTCTGTGGTCACTACAACCAGGTGTGGGTGCAGTACTTACACAGTCCACCAACATCTTCCCCAGCTCCCTCACTCCTACGATGCTCTTGGCCAGCTCCAGAGGATTGGAGGGACGGAAGACGTCCACGGAGCTCACCGACACCTGAGGAGGTTTACCTGGAGGAAAATCACAGAAACCGCAGAAATGAGCATGTATTTAGCATAATCCTTACGTCTTTATTTTTGATTTATTTTTTAATTTCAAACGATGAGAATTGTCACGCCTGTGTATCGATTTTTACTCGATTAACGATGCATCGTTACATTCCTAATACGAGAATTAGAAAGAATGGAATTATATCATAATTATATTTATAATTATGATTATAAATTATAATTATAAATATAAATTATATATATAAATTGTTATATATATATATATAAATTATTATATATATATAAATTATAATTTATATTCATGATATAATTATATTCATAATTATATCATAATATAACATAATCAGAATTATTCGAGAATTCTGTAGTACGTACAGATTTAGAAAAAAAGAAAAAACAAACAAAAAAATTGTATTTCGTACAAAACTCGCACAATGTCACTATAATAGACCACGTGTACATGTACAGTAATATATAAAACAACTGCAGTACAATGTTTGATGTGGTGGAACAGACTGACCTGTACCGAGGGACACCACTACACCCAACTTCTTGATTTCAGGCTGACGACCCTGAAGCAGGAGGAGGATCGACAGGAAGAATGATTGACAGCACTTTACAACTGAATATAAGTCACGTCGACCATCTGGACATAAAAAAAAAACACTCTCTCTCTGTCTCTCACCTCCGTAGTTAAAGATTTGTTGTACTGATGAATCTCTGACATGGCGTCCAGTGTGGGGTTATTGGCCAGCAGCCCTCCATCCAGGAAGCGCCCCATTGGTCGGAAGTAAGTGGGGGCGGCACCACTGGAGCGGGCGGCTCGCCACACGAGTTGTTCTAAAGGAAACATTTATTTGGGGGGGGTGGGGGGGGGGGGAGAGGGCGGTTATACAACTTTAAATTCATGTTCATTCAAACAGGAAAGGAAATTGAACTCCTTGTCACTGTGACACAGCACACGCCACTGCACCACCGCACACAACCAAACGTGACCTCTGTTTTTTACCCATCACCACAGTGAACAGTGTGGGGGGACAGCGCCCCTCAGTGGAAACTTGGTGGACTCGAACCAGAAACCTTCTGGACCCAAGCCCGCTTCCTTAACCACTAAGCCACCACTGACAAAGGTGGTGTGAGCTTTAACTCCAGTGGATCAGGAGGTTTACGTCTCCTTTAACGTCACCTTCATCTGTCACCTTTCTACGCTTCCTGGACGGCTCTTCTGTGAACCCTACCATCAACACATCCTCATCCTCCCAACCTGTAACAACCACACACACACACACACACACACACACACGCACACACGCACACCTGCGGACTGACACCCATCAAAGTACTCCACAGCAGTAGTATGTAGTACTCCTCGGTGAGAGAGGTTACCTTGTGGAATGGTGATGGGTTTGAAGGTGGCAGTGGTGGTGTACGGTGGCTCTCTGCGGAGAGACGGACTGTTGTAGTTCCTGAAGATGTGCAGCTCGCCTGGATGTCTGTCTGCCAGGACACTGGTGACCATCACCCTGGAATTGGAAGCACTGGTCAGAAGTATAAAAATACCCTGGAATTGGAAGCACTGGTCAGAAAATAAGTATAAAAATTTGAAGTATACTATAAAAGTCTAAATATTAAAAATGCACCATGATAAAAATGTAACTTTTTCATTTAAATCAAATGTGAAACAGGGATTTTACAGCTGGTTGATACATTTTTTTTCAACACGGTAAAAACGAAAAACTCTCTTATCCTGTAGAGGGCGCTTCAGATTCATAATATTCCTACATAACGGCTCATAATTGAACCATGATGTGAGTGAACACACTCTTTTCATTCCCACATCTTTCCAGCTCTACATTTGTTTCCATTTTTTTTCCTCATCAGTTATTCTGTACATTATGTCAACATGTCAGGGTTTAATAAAGACCTGGAGCTGGAGCTGGAGCTGGAGCTGGAGCTACAAACCGCAGCTCATGACTCAACCTCGACATCTCTGTGAAGTCACTGACAAACGTACCAGCTGTGCTGTGTTTCCACCGGTAGATATGGGAATCAAAATAATACCAATTTTATTTAGAAGTGATGCAAGTGACTGATAAGAAATTGTGGTCGATGATTTCAGAGACACACGCGTCACTCGTGAGTCAACGAACCAGGGTCACGTCTCCTAAAAAGGGAAGTTTAAATCAAGCGTCTGTCAGTGGAGCTGAAGCAGCTCGTTAGCGGGAGACGCGCCGCTACAGTGTTCCGACAGAACCGTCACCTCGGGTACTGGACATCTGTCATCTTGGTGTTCTCTCCGAACTCTTTTTTTAGGAAGTCCTCCAGCGGTGCGGACTCGTAGGGCCGTGAACCTTTAAAAACCTGCTCCTTCATCCTGAAGTACAGACAGCGCAGGTAATCCATGGACTTGCCTGCGTTTAAAGAAACTGTCGTTATCATCGATGATGCTGCACAGTATTTAAAAAAAAAAACAAAACACGATGACGTGAGGTGTCACACGGACCGTGGATGATGGCCAGGGCCAGGATGCCCCCGGTGCTCGTGCCGGCCACCCAGTCAAAGAGCTCCCTGATTGGTCGACCGGCTTCTTTCTCCAGAGCGATCAACATCTGGATCAACACCAGACCCTTGATACCGCCGCCGTCCAGACACAGAAGTCTGTCCACACTGTAGAAGGAAGTGAACTTGAAGAACTTAGTTACTTATTTACAAGAAAATGTATTTCTGTCTAAAAAGTCCAGTTAATAATTTCTGTACAGAAAGGCATCGATCTATGGAAATAAAATAAAAAACAAAACAAAAAAAAACCACTCTTCAAATGCTTTATATAAGAACTCACTTCTTCTGCACTCGGGGGCCGTCCACCACTGTTGCCCCTCTGCTTATTGCACCGATGGCAGCTCCCACGTACATGAGTTGGTCAAACCCTGGAGGTGGAACAAAACTCTGGTTGGTGATTTTATTGATTTTATTGTGTGTAACCAGAGTCATAATTAGATGAATAAATATTTTACAGCACAATAAACAGAACCATTCACTTCAACAAAAGAGTTCAAGAGCTACATTCTTGTTTAACAAATCTGTGCAGCTGCGATGTCTATCAGTTTCAAGATCTTAAACCAAAAACCTTGAAAATTAAAAAATTAAACTTTCATCATCTTTGAAGATCTTCAAGAGCCTGAACTTGAATTACTGAACTTCAATTACTGTTAATTATGAGATGATTAACAGTTAATTATAAAGAGTGAAGTGTAAAAAAAAAAGGATAATGTCTGAGAGTTTTTCAACAGTTCCTCGCTCAGTCACCCGGCGGAGCGAAGCGCGGTGACGGCGGTCGTTACCTATGCTCTGGGAGTTGGCCTTGTAGGAGACGGGGGGAGGGCTGCCGGGGGAGGCAGGGTGACAACGCTGGACTCCTACGCTACACAGCATGTCCAGCAGTATCTTTCTGTTAGGACCTTCAAGTTAAAACACACACACACACACAGATACACACACACATGCATGAGCAAGACAACGACAGGTCGACGTTAGATCAGGAATTCATCACACGTCACATAGAAGCGGGGGAGGGAGAGGGAGAGAGAGAGGGGGAGAGGGAGAGAGAGAGAATGATGATGTGTTAGTAACTGTCATGCGGTCAGTCGATTAGTTCACCAAAAATATTCATTCTCAGCTCATGTGCGTCACTAGAATTTACAGATATATATCGATGCTTTTTTTTTTCATTTCCATTTCAGAGCTGCTCACATTCACATTTACTCGTGATATAAATCACGCAGAATTTGTAAGACGCGTTCAGTCAAACGCTCTGAACGACACAGAGGTGATTTAATCTGTAATCTGTAGAATCTAATAACATCTGACAACTAAGACTAGATGTGGATTTTTAATAACATATTTAGGAAATAAGACATAAGCTAAAGTACAGAGGGAGTAAAGTTAATTTTCCATGTAAAATACAATTAAAAACTAATTTAAATGAACATGAGACATGCCGCTGTGACACACGGAGCTCTGGGTCATTTAATGATCCACTTATTTCACCATTAAAGTCCAATAATTGCACAACTTTTTTTCTTTTTTTTTTTTTTATCTCGGCACGCTCTTATCTTCTCCTCCAGCAGTTCAAAGCAGCTTTTTTCCAGCTGAAGTGTTTACCTTTGCTGGTGCGAGCAGCAATCAGGCCAGGAGTCTCTCCCAGGTCGTTGTGGATCTCCACGTCAGCACCAAATACGATCAGAGCTTTGATCAGCTCCATGTGGTCCATCTAGAGGAAATAAAGGGCACTGCATTTGTTTTACCAGAACACTGACCAGCATACATTTTGGTTGTTTTACCAGAAGACTGACAAACTTACATTTTGAAGGCCAAGAAAACAAGAAAACATATACAAATATGGTCATGAACTCCTGACGACACACACCTTCATGGCCAGGTGAAGCGCCGTGTTTCCGTCCTGGCCTTTCAGATTGGCGTTGGCCCCGTGAGTGAGCAACACCATGGCTGCTTCAAAGCGCCCCTTCTTGGTCAAAATATGAAGGGCACTCTCACCAGTCTTACTGAGGTAGTTGATTTCACATCCATGCGCCAAGAGAACATGACACATCTGATACGGAAACACAAAGAAATCTATTCAGTTCAGAAAAACCCTGAAGTTTCTGAAACCGACTTTTACTTTAGCCAAACTTTCTCTGCCCAAATCGAATGAAAACTAAACTATTTCTTTCCTGCAAATAGTTTGTCTTCATTAGTCTGACTGTGACAGACAGAGTAATTCATAAATTACGCCACTTGATGGCAGCAGATGGCTATTACAAACTAACAGCTCAGTGCTGTGGAAGATCTTCTGCCTTTCTTCAATTCCTGCGAGACTATCAGTGTTGTGTTCAACGAAACAGATTCAACACTCTGAGAGAAAAATATGAGTAAATAAAAACAACAAGATCTCAATTATAAATTATTACATATACTTTTTGATCAGTGGTGTGTTGTAGGATTCTTTTTAAAATGATGTGCCTGTTTTAAAAAGGTTAGTATCAACCAAACACATTTATTATCTGAAAAGAGAATTTTGAGCACAGTGATGACATGATGATACTTTTTTTTGTACCTCTGCTGTTTTGGCCCAGTGCAGCGGAGTGCCTCCGTATATCGGATCTTCTGCGTGAAGCTGACGTGGGTCTGCTTTGAGGACTTCCCCTACACAACTTTCAAATAAAAAAAATTAAACAGATTTTAGAACTGATTTTCATCTTCTACAGAAATGTGTAGCAAAATGGAATGTTGTGTTTACTTCACATAACAAAATGTCATTTTTGTTTTCTTTAACACAAGGTCACTCGCTAGTAGCAACAATAGGCTGCAGTGATAAAACGCAATCATAACATTCCATCAGTTCATTACATTCATTCTTCTCACCTCTCTAATCAAAGCACCATTCATGAAATCTAAAAAGTTTCGTCTGGAATGAGAGTTGGAATTCTGTCGTGCGTCTGTGTCCAACTCACCCTTTCTCACTGTACTTCATGGCACTGTGGATCGGATACCCAGTGCTTCCAATGACGTCACACTTGGCCCCTCCGTCCAACAGGGCTTTGACGGCCTCCATGTGGCCCATACGGCAGGCTATATGAAGGGCCGTCTCCCCGTTGTCACTGAGGCCGTTCATCCCTGGACAGAGCCGCAAACACAGGATCTGGAGGACGAGAAAAGGTGAAAGTCAATGAGAGAGAGTTTTCTATGATGCTGCGAGTCAGTAAATTCAAATTTCCTGGTCTCCTCACCTGAATAACAGCAGGTGAATCCTGCTTGGCAGCACAGTGCATGGGCGTCTCTCCGCTGCGGTCTTTGATGTCAGTGCGAGCCTGGCTTTCCTCCAGCAGCTCCTTAACACACACCAGATCACCACGCTCACATGCCAGATGCAGCGGCGTGCGACCCGCTGCATCCCGAGAATTTATTTGACTGAAAAAAGGGGAAACGAGATGATGAGATGTGTGGTAACTGTGGCAGGTTGTGAAGCCAATAAATACTTGGAAATATTTTCTTTTCTGCACTGCAATATCCAACGTTGCAAAATTCAAATTTTCTTTATAAATGTTCGACAGTCATCCCTAAAAATGAGGCTGTGTTTCTTCGCTGAATGCAGCCTGTACTCGTTCCCACTAAGATGGATGAACATGTAGAGGAGCAGAGCTATAATTTTTAATGAAAGGAATTCAAAACCAAGTGAGAATAATAGAGAGAAGTCGTATAATTGACATAATATTGACAACATTGACAGACAGAATTGGGGGCACTTTTTCCTGAAACTTGTTGGGTTCTTTGTTTACTTTTAAATCATAAAAACAAAACAACACATAATTATTTTCTCACCTCTGAACGTAGTTATGCTTCAGACACTCTCGGAGGCCTGTCTCCACAGCAATGTGGGCAGAGCTCCAGTCAGGGTGGTGGCGGATGCTATCCACAATTGTTTGGGTGGTCTCAGCTTTCACAGGAAATGTCTCATAGAAGGGCCGGAGCTTGAGTGCATACTGCGGGAACCAGTTCATGGCGTCTTCCTCTGACACCACCTGAAACAGTCTGGTTCGGGTAGAGCCGCAAAATAAAATGGAAGAAGAAGAAGTTGAGACATTAAAATACTTAAAATGTATTTTTAGTTTCTTTGACACTGGAGTAAGGACGCAAAATAAAATGGAAGAAGAAGAAGTTGTTGAGATATAAAATAAAATAATTAAAATGTATTTTTAGTTTCATTTACACTGGAATAAGGACATTCTACAGATGTGGTACAAATACAGTATAACTTGTTGTAGACGTAGGCTTTCTTCAATTCCTACTTTGGACCAGATACTTTTTTGTACTCTGCTGCTGTCAACACAGTAAATTGGGCAAATAAACATCGTCTTAATCTCAATCTTAACTTGTGAAAGTTGAGTAATTTAGTTTAACAAAGGCCTTTGTTTCTTGTGATTAATGACCAGTGAACTGACCAGCTACAAACTAAGCTTGCTTTGTTGTTCTGTTCTGTTCTGTGACTGAACTTTTGTCAAATTAAATATCAACAGTACAGTGCAGTCAAATGAATAGCCATCACGCTGTCATTTGATTGGTGTAAACTGACAGTTGTTGCGAAACCTGATTTATAGCAGCTGTACAATAGGAACAGTTTTCACCTCCCAGATTAATATCTTACCTTAAGCCTACTTTTCAAACCTACAGCTTGTTGACTGAAGGACATGACTCATGCTGAACCCTGTTAGTCTTTCATAGACAGGCAAAGAACACATTTTGTGTCACATTTGGTCTTTAAGCAATGGCTCCAATTGTCGTGATATCAGTACTGACCTCTGAACCACAGTCGGCGTCTCTGGACACATCAGCAGGCAGTCCCATGATTGGCTGTTTTTGTACAAGACTAGGCGTCCATCTTCTTTCAGCAACACTTTGCCCCTGCCGCCGTAGTCAGACAAAGGGACATCTTTGACTCGATATGGGTTGGTGAAGAGGGTGGAGACGGAGGACACTGTGTCCAACAGGCGGCCAAAAAACTGCATTGTCATCTGGAAATAAAAGAGGAAACGAGCAATGTTTTTAAAGATGTTTTACTTCAAAGAAAAGTAAAGAATAGAAAACACATTTTGGCAGAAATGTTTAAGTCCAGTGACATCACTTTTTTGCCCTTCTTCAGTCTGAAGGCTAGTTGTCCTGACTACTAAATTATACATTTTCAACCCGACTTTCATGACATGATTTCAGGGAACATTTCAGAGAAGCAACGCGTGTGAAACTAAAAAGAAGTTTTATATCCCTTCAGCTGGTAGAATTAAAAATCTGTTGTTCACTGAGATGTGAAACGGAAATCTGTTAACCACAAACAGTTTCCTGTCAGGTGAAGTCATCTGTGACGTCCTCACCACCTGTAGGACTGCGTTAGGGTAGAATAACAGGGGCTAGATGTCAATTCTCCGTTACTCGGACACTCCTGACAATCGTCATTACTGTGACAAATTACGCATAATGATGTTCATTTAGTGCTACAAACAAGTGGCTCTTTTTTTCCAGGCTGCTCATCATGCATATCTTGTTGTTTAAAATCAATTGGACACGACAGCAGCGCCGACAGGCAGTACTCTCTGATCGACCGAGTACCATAGCTCTTTCGTCTTTAATTTAAAACAAATACAAAACAAAACCGAAAGTGTAAACGTATGGGTGTATTTTCGAAAGGTAACCCTATGGACAATGACGATAAAGACTGTATTTGTTCATATACATATAAACCCGGCTTCAGCGTATCGATGCTTACCTGCTAACTGCCCTTTGCGCCAACTGACTTTTGACAGCGACATCAACAACCGTGACAACACAACCAAGCTTGACTCAATCATGATTGACGT
This sequence comes from Cynoglossus semilaevis, assembly GCF_000523025.1. Lineage (NCBI taxonomy): Eukaryota > Metazoa > Chordata > Actinopteri > Pleuronectiformes > Cynoglossidae > Cynoglossus > Cynoglossus semilaevis. Next base: position 987,182 of record NC_024315.1, on the reverse strand, counting down.
GAGCTCCTCCAATCAGAGGTAGGAGACTGCCTAGTCTAGCGTTGAGGGGGCGGGGCATAAAGTCATGGTAGTCACACGACGAGAAACGTTTTTTTTTTAAATTACTATTATTATAAATTAGGTGTGTGTGTCCAGTAAGATGTTTACGGTAAAGTACAATTTATTTTTGTTATTAATTCCATCACATGTTGAATTTGTTTACACGTACAAATACCATTGATGTGGGGTCTATTTTATAAATCTAAAGAGGCATTTGCTCCCATAACGACAACCTATTTTCTAGCTAGCTCAGGCTATATAGCAAGTTTGGTCACATTTAAAATGTTTGTAACTACAATTACACATGTTATTCATCTGACATTAGGGTTTATTAATATCAGAAAATATAATTGTACAATATTACTACCAGGGAACGGCTAGTGTTAAAATAGACAACTTTTAAAAATTAAAATGTTGCTTTTACCTTGGAAAAAAAAGTATCTAAAACATCGACACAACAGAAATTTGAAATCAATTCTTGGTTAATTGGCATCTTCATTGTACAACTTTCTTTTTTGCAAATATCCTTGAAGTGATTTTATAATATAAAAACATTATATTTTGATGTGCTATGCTTAGCATATTCCTGTTTTCCAAGAAACACCGTCCCTCTGCGATAACATAATAAATAAATGACGTCACAAAGTGGTGATGACGGCCAGAGACAGCGCGCGCTTCTCGCATCCTCCTGAATGTCTTAGCCGTTACCGGGACAACCAGAGGGGCTGGCCCGTACCACGTGACACATTTGCCACTGTAGTAGCTGCTGTGTGTTTTTGTGCGTCGTTAGCGTTGAGTCGCCCTGCCGCCTACTACTACTGCTGTGTGTTCGGCCTGAGCAGATAGCAGCAGAAGTAGAGCCTGTCCTCAGCTGCACAGAGCAAACCAGACAGAGACAGGCCGCTCAGTTAGGCATGAAAGATGGAGCCCTTAGCGGCGGGGGATCGCATTTTCGCCGCGGAAGCCATATTGAAACGGCGCGTCCGTAAGGTGAGCTCACGCCGCCGCCGCCGCCGTCCCGCGCCTTTCAGCTGTCCTGCGGGTGTTGGCCGCGGCCAGCACAGCAAAACACAGCAGACCACTGCTCCCCTTTACAAACTCGGAGGGGTCTCTGCCTATGGCTGTGTATCTCTACAGAGGCCCTTATTTTGCTAGCTACAGTTAGCTGGAAGCTAGGTAACGCAGCCGCGGCTGAAAAGTAGAGCCAATAACAGGGCAATAAAATGCAGACACACAAAGGAGAAGCTGCATATGAACCAGGCAGCGCTGCGGAGGAGATGAGGAGGTGTCTGTGCGGTGAAATGGAGGGGGACTGACTTGTGTGGCGGCTAATGGCAGCTAACGTTCCTCGGTCACAGTCAAGCCTTCACTTAAAAGTGTCTCCAACAGCACTCCTGCGTTAACCGCCTCTATATCTGCCCACAAAAATCATTCGTTTTTTGTTTTTTGACTCAGGGACATGTTGAAGTGATTTGACCTGAAGTCTGTCTTCTGTTAGTCAGCACGGGTTTTAAACTGTAAAAAAGACCCCAGAAACATCGGAGGGATGCCATCTTAAATCAGTCATAAAAACACCCAGAAGTTCGGAAAAACTCATAACCACATACAACCATGATTATCTTATCTAATATTTCCCCAAGTGCTTTTCACAAAGTACTCGTGTGGATAGTAGGACTATCTGAATAAACCCCTCACCCCCTTCATTTATATCAATCAATCAATCGCTTTATCCTCACCCATCACTCATCTACTCATGTCTAACCTTATCCTAAATCTGCTCAACCAGTTTTTTCTCTCTCCTAATTCTGTCTGCACAGAAATGAAATAATGTCACGGAACACTGGAAATTGAAGTTAATGTTTGAGGTTGTTACAAATGCATCGTGGCCAAGATTTAGATTTAATTTAAGCTGAAATAAAGGAGTTGTTAAAGTTGACTGTGTAACTTTATGTTGACTGTGTATAAACATTTATATAATTTTTCTTAAGTACCAACTGCTGGAGTGTGAAGTTTTATAAAGGCGTTTAAAGAGACCCACACGGCACCAAACAAAACATAAAATAACACTCAAGATAGACAATCTTTTTAGACCTCAGGATAATTTCTGATACAGAAACTAGCTATAAAATACAATTCAATAAGATTGTTGGCATCACATGTTTATTTATTTATTTTAATGTGCTGCATATCAGCCAAAACCTCAAAAAAGTGACTTACTATATGCAGTAGATTTGAAGTATATACAGTATATACTGAAAATAAGCATAAAAACAAACTTTTATTCTGTATATTACATTGTACACAGCACATTTAAAATTATACATAATATATACAATACAATCTATAATCTTTTATATTATTTTTCTTACAGGGAAGACTTGAATACTTGGTAAAATGGAAAGGATGGGCAATGAAGTAAGTTGTGATTACACATTATAACTAACAAAGGGATGAAGTACAATTTATTGTTTTGTTTTTTTTTTGCTTTCATGATTTTTCTTTCTCCTCAGACACAGCACCTGGGAACCAGAGGAGAATATTCTGGATGACAGACTGATAATGGGCTTCGAACAAAAGTCAGTACGACACAGTGTCCCTGCAATATCTTCATGTTGTACGTCCCTTCAGGGTCTACAGAAATGGACAGAAGAGACATAAAAGAAACACCACACTTTTGTCAAAACTAAATCAAACTTCACGTAAAACAGATGTGAAATACTTTTCCTTCAAAAGCTTCTTGTGTCTGACTGAGTTCTGTGTTAATAAGCATTGTTTTATTGACCTTTCAGGGAACGAGACAGAGAAAAGAGTGGTCCGAAGAAACGGGGACCAAAGCCTAAACATTTCATGAAGGTATTTATTTTAATTACATTTTTGATGACTTTAATTTTCCCAAGAAAAGTGTATTTTAATTACATTTTTGATGACTTTAGTGTCACTAAAAACGTCACAGCTCATCTGTTGTTGACATCGTTCTGATTTTTTCAATCATTTACTACAGCATGAACAGTTTTGAAACACTAACTGTTTAAATTTCCAGTTTGATGCTTTGTTTTCTTCCTCAAATCTTCACTTGCTTTTGCTTTCAACTTAAAACCCAAGTTTGTCGCACTTTATTTCCTAAATCCAGGCTCGTGGTCAGAAGAGAGATCCCAGCAGCCAAAATGCTAGCACTCGTCAGAGTGTGTCACGTTCAGCTTCCAGCCGAGCTGCTCCCTCCTCCTCCACCTCCACCTCCTCCTCCTCCGCCGCCGCCACACCTCATCTGCCATCTCTCTCATCCTCTTCTTCTGCGATTGGCCCCTCTCCCAAACTCAACTCCCTCGCTGCCACCCACAAGCTGAAAAAGGACATTCACCGCTGCCACCGGATGTCCAGGCGTCCTCTGCCCCGCTCAGACCCCATGGCGTCTTCTTTCTCCAGCGCTGGAGGCCTCCCGTCACGCATGCATGTCTCCCCCTTCTCTGAAACCGTCCGCATACTCAACCGCCGGGTCAAACCTCGAGAGGTAAAGAGAGGTCGAATCATCCTCAACTTGAAGGTCACAGACAAGCCAGGAAGAGGTGGCGCCTCTGCAGGCAGTAGGAATGCTACTTCAGGACGCCAGAACATCCCGTCACGCAATCGCATCATTGGTAAAAAGGGAGAAGCCCCCTACAGACCCTTCCAACCTCCTCTGAAGATGCTGGGTTTCCCGATGTATGGGAAGCCGTTTGGGCTGCAGTGTGGAGGCCCTGTGCCTTTCCACTCCAATTCTGGGTCACGCTCCAGCGCGGCAGTCAGGAACAACCACGCTGCCGCCTCTCAGCTCAAGACTCCGCCTTCTCCTTCCAGTTCCAGCAGCTCTGAAGGAAAATCTTCTCCCACGGTGGCCTCACAGTCCAGGCCTGGCTCTTCAGCCCCACCTTCCAGTCATGATCCTGAGCCCAGTGACCCCCCAACAGAGACTGAAAAGGGCCACGGTGCCAACATTTCGGATCCTTCGTTCACATGTGAAAACACAGCGGTGCCCTCCTCACCCTTCCTCCCCTCCTCACCTTCGTCTTCTTTAGAAGACAGTGTGGAACAGGAAGATAAAGAAGCTGTGGACAGCAACGAGCCTCACCAGTGCAATGCTAATATTCCTTCACCCACCGCTGCTCCCGCGGCAGCTCCGCCAGCTAGCCAGAGCGCCAACCCCAGCGAACCACAGAGGGTTCCCGTAGAAGGTGACCCTGACTGGCACCCACAGATTGGGCCAAGCTGCAAGGATGTGGTGGTCACCGATGTAACCACCAATCTTGTCACCGTCACAATAAAAGAGTTTCCCTCCCCGGCCTCTGGCCCCGCCTCCCCCTCTTCGGCCCCTGAAAATGCCTCGCCCCCTCCCCCTGCCATCTCCTCCGACGACCCTTCCCCGGCCAAGCCATAAAAGATGAAGAAGAAGATAATTGCCCTTG
>NC_024315.1:975794-982694 GCF_000523025.1 Cynoglossus semilaevis | reverse complement strand
CCCCCCCCTGCCCCCCCCTTTGACCCCCCTCTAACCTTTTCCTCAGAGGTGTGTCCATGTTAATGAAATGTAATGAAAATCCATGAAAGCCCAGCCAATGAATATTAAGAAGAGCATATTTTTGTTAAAGAGGAAAATTATATAATTTGGAGAAGGCGGCAGCTAATACGCCCCCGTTGTCTTTTAAATTGCCATATTTTGTCCATTTGCACAGCACTAATTCTTTAACTGCAGACTCAGATAGAAACATGGAACGTTTGTCTTCCACTCGTTCCAGGCACGTTTAATCGACAATAATACAGAGTTCCAAAACCTTCAGTTTCCTCCACACTGTCCATCTCGATGCCTCCACCCTGCGGTCGTGTTCACACCCTTGGCTGCAGAAACAGAGGTGGTGTCTGCTTACACTGGTCTCAAGGAAAGTGCTGATTTGTCCAAAAAGCAGAACACTCCCAAAACCAGTTTAATCTGAAGATGATCTTTACTTCATTAAGGTGAACCTTCAGAAATAGTTTTTTCTACTTCACTGACACTGAAATGTCTCGGGAGTTTTTCTTGAGAACCTCTGCCAACCTGCTGGCAGGCAGAAGTACTGCAGCCAAATATCATTTCCAGGTGGGCCTACCGAGGAGACTGAAGACTGTCTTTCATACGCAGTTTGGTTCTGGTTTATTGAGCTGATCTCAAACAGCCTGGAGCTCCTGAAAGTAAATGCTTCTCATATTCTCTCGCTGCTGAAAAGCCAATGAGGTGTTAACGCCAATTTGCTGCCCTCCCTCTTAAAAGTCCAGCTTGTTGTTGAAAAGTCAGTCGGTTGTGTTTGTTGCACTGAACACAGTTGACTTTCATATATTGCATCAATACAGCGAGGTAAATGCAATGCACTTGACTGCATCAGAAAACGCGACATTCTGCGTCTCATCCATTTCTCAAGGCCTTTTTTCGCTTCAAAAAAACAAAACGCACATACATACACACATACATACATACATACATACATACATACACACACACACAGTACGTACAGTGTGAGTAAGTATTTATATACACGCACAGACTTAGACGTTAAGTTATTGCTGTCCTTACCGTTTCTCCCAGATTGCCTTGTTCATTTCGCCAACCCGCCACCTTCTGGAACATTCTGCAAGACCCTGAACTGGCAGTTAGTCCTGGTAGATTCTCTGTACACGTAAAACTGGTCTATATGTCAAGGTCTGGAAAGTACATGAGCGGAAACGAGATTTGTGTCCAAGTTACCACTGGCTGCCTTCCACATTGGCAACTTTTTTACAACCTTCATCACCAGGGCATCGTCGGTCGACCTTTTAGCTAATGTAGCCGAGGCCCTGTTTCCACGGCACAGATAGCCTGAGTTTTTAGGGATATGGTTCAAACAAAATCTGCGTTTACACAGGGACGTAGAATATTGATTGGGTTGAAACGTGACAGAGAGGCGGGTCTGACCCGTATCGACCGTATCTAGGACCCATGTATATGGGGTCAATCAAAAACCAGGGCCTGAATCGGTGTCGTTGAGTTTCGCTTCAATTAGCCTGGTTCAAATTGGCTGAGTGTCCGAAACAGTTTGGTCATTTGAGGGCGATTGTTCTGAAACCTTATAAAAGTAGGCGACGTCAGTTGAAGTAAACTTGCTTTCAAGACTCAAGTCTGCTGAGAAAAAAAGGCAAAATAAAAGGCAACCATTGGGAGAGTTGGGGGTTTAAAACCAGTAGCAGAAACCAGTGACTGTAGATTTACTGTGTGAATGGTTTCACGGTCTTTTATTGGCTATTGGCGACTGTTGGTAGAAGAGGTTTTGGCTCTGTTTGGTTTTTGTTAGTACTGTAATTTGAACAGTCCACTACATTAAACACTGTACGGCACTGATTCTACTCTACCCCAAAATCTTTACATGGTAGAAGGCTGTTGTGACTCTAAAACGACCTTAGATTAAACTTCTATACCTCTTAAGTCGTAGTCATGGTGCTACCCGCTCGTTTCAAGACTTTCCCAGACCCCGGCTCTTACTCTGTTGTACTCGTACATGACATACTTTGGAATATCTTCCACATGTATTGCCTTATACCTATTTTGGTAAATCCACTTTTACTCTGACGTTTTTTGGCGATTTTACCTCATCTCGACTCCACTCCGACACAGAAAGACAATTCCGTACACCAGAGCTCTAGCATGCTAACTCAGCTAATCATAAACTGTAATAACCTGTGACCGTTTCTGTCTCCGAGCGCCGCGTTTCTCCACGTCTTACTGTCAAAGCTCTCTGGCGTTTTGTCCGGGTGGTTTGGGGGGGCTTTTGGTAGGAATGTAAGGTTTCTAAGAGTTAGCAACACTTCTTTTATCTTTTTTTTTTTTTTTTCAAATGTTTTACTCCGATGCAGGGGCAGCACAGCTCGATCTAGTGGCCTATCTATACTCCAACCAAATAGGGCTCCTGATTTTGCTCTTTTTTTTCCTCCTTGCGTTTTGTTATGCATTTATATGTGATGTAATTATATTAAATGCTTGATTTGTTTGGCACCAATTGGAACAAAGGAAGGATCCTTGTTTAAATGTGGATAATGATTCTTAATGAGTTTAAGATTGTGCTTCTTGATCTGTTTTTGTTTTGTTTTTCTTCTTCTTCGTACTGTGATAGATTTGATTTGAAATATGCATAATGACGTTATTGTGATGCTGTTTATTTGACATGTGTCGTTTTTTTCATAGTCCACTCTGGGCTGGATCAGAAGAACAACTCCTGGTTTGAATCCGTCAAGACTGCAACTGTGTCTGGTTTATATTAATGATGTACTTCTTTGTTCACAGTAAGGTGGAGAGAAAAGTGATGACGTTTGAAATGTATCCGAACTTCTGAAGCATGTTTTGGAAAACCTTATTGTACAGACGATGTATTCGGTGTCATGTTAACTGTTACTGTTTTCTTCTGTGTGTTTCTTGGACAAGGCTTTTGATTAAAAGCTCTAAAAAGCAGAAATCTTCTTGTTTTTTATATATATATAACGATCTCAATAGGTTACTTAATTATGTCACTATACGATTAGCTGTGTATCAGGTGTCAGTACCTCGGCATCAACCAATTGTACAGCGTTTCGTGGTTATGTCGTTATATCCGATATAACTATTAGGAAAGTTCCATCATCCTGATGTACGACGTTAAAAACATTTCGCACAGGAACTAGTTTGCGAGTCTAGTTATCACGCGACAGTATACGTGTACGACGGATTTGTTTACGATCGTCGGTTGTCCGCCATACGTTAGATTTTTCTACATTCACTGGCTTTCGTTTGTGTTGTTTTTTGGGGAACTTTGGGGACAGATACTGATGTACAGAATGTGAGTTCCGACAGGAACATTGAGAATAAAAAAAACAACAACGATGTGAATAGTTTAAACTTTGATAAAAAAAACAACAACGATGTGAATAGAACTTTATTCCTAAATATAATAATAAAATAAATCTGGAGCAGAATCTTAGGAACAGTTCTGCGTTTCCATCTTTATTCCTGTCAACTTCGCCCACTGATACGGGTTCAGTTTTGAGGTAAATCACGGTGTCACGGTGTTGTTTTCAGTTTTCCCACATGGAGACACTGTTGGTGCACACACCGCAGACTGGGGGGGGGGGGTATCGAGGGGAGTTGAGCGATATTCAGGTTATTACACCTGGTCTTTTATCTCTAAAGGCGTTTAGATGAGAAAAATTCTCAAAATTCTTCGGTGTTTTGTCAACTCACGCCCACCGCCCGGTGACTGATGGTACAGAACGACTCAGAGAAGTGGTACAATGGTCTGGTTTCACTCTCTGCCGCCGCCGTGTCCGTGTCTCTTCAGGGTTTATGAGCCAGATGGAACTCAAACAGAGTGTTGTGATACAACTGGCCTACTTTTGCACGAGTACTTGTGGGTGAGAGTGTGTGTGAGAGTGTGTGTATGAGTGCAGGCTACAGTCACCTCTCAGGATTAATCCACTGTCTGAGCCCCCGACGCTCTGACCGCGGTCTCACTGGTCTCAAACTCCGTTTTTTAGCCACAGCTTGTGGATATTGAACTGGAAAACAAATGTATATCGGTACTTTAAGTAGAACACAAAGTCAAACGACTTGGAGTGAGTAAAAATGATCCGGTTCATTACCAAAGAGTCAGCTTTACTGGTCATTACACATACACCTACAAAAATACACTGGAAAATGCGTCCTTGGCATTTTACCAATCACTAGGGGGCGGTACGTGACATCAGCAGGATCCCACAAAAAGCCTCACAGACTGTTGTATACTTTGGCTTTTATCAGGCAACATTATGAGGATGTGTAACTTTCTGGCGTGAGGTCCGCAACCCGAGGTGGTCAGAGGATTGTCGGTTTGAATCCCGGCCTTGACAGAGCTGTAGTGTGTTGAGCAAAGACCACCCCCTCCCCTGCTGCCCTCACTCAGTAACATATTGTGTTTCTGCTCTTCTGCCAACGCTAGGTCACAACACATCCTTCATTTATCCCTCAGTGTGAGTTACAGCTTCTCCTGGACTGTTGGAAAGACTGTGATAAAAACCTGCAGTCATTTTGAGTCCAGGCTGATAAATAAAGACTTCGACTCTGCTGTCACCACAGGATTGACTTTTCTGAGGTCTATATTAAATATGTAGGATATAAATCCTAACCACACTCCAGTGTGCCACACATGTACCCGACTAAGTGGTTGATGAGAACCATGGTAACACAGTAGTCATTTCAGAGATGATGTACTGCAGACCTCGATCACTTCAGGTGGCGTCACCTTTACTGTATATCCCCCTGATCCAGACCAGATCAGACCAGATTAGTCTCCAGGGATCAATAGACAATGAGGTATTTCTTTTTTACCAAAAGTACTGATACTCTCCAGATTATTTTCTTCTGAAATTTTCAGGAGCAAAGTTCATATTTTCAGTGGCAACTGAAAGTCTGAAGTCCACACAGACAAACTGACCTACGAAAAATACAAAAAATACAAGTCTCCTTGGTGATGGTTTTTGCTGCACTCTAAGCTGAGGTCCAGACTAAGGGGCATGTGGGTACTTAAGAAGAGCCAGAGTTAAGAGCAAACTTTCCAGCCTTCCTCCTTCTGATGGAATAATTTTAGTATTTGCCGAACCAACCCAGAGAGGACTTCGGTGTCAGGGTCAGATCACAGACCGACTGTTGTCGGCTTGAGTTGGCAATGCCTCATGGGTACAAAACATCCCTGCTTTCTTCTTCTCCAACTCAGTGCACGAACTCTAATATAAAGGGCCCAGAGCTGAGTCTCCCTTTAACTTTACAACAACTTTAGTGTCCTCTCACCGAAGCTGACTTACTGAAAGATAAATTCAGTGGCTGAAATGAACATTTTAGTGAGTCTTTCTGGGTCTGTGTGAGTATTATTTATCGGCATTTAAAACATTTAAAGTGATTTCTTTTTAGTTCATGTATTTATTAATGACAGGTATCATAAATCTATACATCTTTAGCCTGGTAGTATTTATTTGTTTATCTGTGTAAACCACTGTACGGTGTTGCTGAGACCAGCATTCGGCATACAATCTCCTGATTATTAAAATAGATTAATAAAATGACCTGCAATGCTGCCATCTAGTGACTTTCACTTGAATATACAACCGTTTATCCCCAAAAAACAATTTTTAGAACACACATCATTTGGCGAAACCCAGGTATTGGGTCTTCATTATCGGAGGAAAAAAAAACAATATTGATTTCTAGGGATGTTACATAATATGCTAATATCGGGCCGATAATATCGCTCGGCTGGACTCTAATCTCATCATCCGGTGAATGGATATTTGAACCTGGCACCAGAGTACTGCGATGCTGCCTGGAAGTCAGAGGTATGGACTGAGAAGCCAAGGGTTGTGGAGTGTAGGGGGGGGGTCCAACAGCTGAGAGAAGCTGCCAAATGAAGGGCTCAACTCCGGAGTGGAGAAGTTGGCAGGAGAGACAGGGAAAAGCCTTTCACTGTCTTCAGCTCCGGAGACAAAAACAAGGCCAGGGGCGTGACCTCGGTGGTGAGGTGAGGTGACGTCTCCGCTGCTGTGTCTCTGGGACATCACAAGACATTTTTAGGAGTTGGATTATATTATATTAAATTATATTAGATCAGATAAATAAAGGACAAAAACTGTTGGGTGGCACAGTGGAAGACTGGTTGGCGCCCTTGCCTTACAGTAAGGGGGTCAGGGGTTCAATCCCTGGTGGAAACTGATATTGGAACTGGGTTTTTCTGTGTATAGTTTACAGCTTCCTACCGACCTCTGGGGTGTGAAACCACAGATTGAGCCACAGAGCTGAACTCTTTGTCTCTGTGCGGTCTGTTGATGATGATGATGATGATGATGATGATGATGATGATGATGATGATGATGAAGCCACTGCTTCATGATGCGGCGACGCGAGGATTCAGCTCCTTGCAACGTGAGCAACACAAGTTCCAAATACACACACACACACACACACGTGCACGCGCCTCCCCGCCTGACGCATGACCACGACCTCACTTTCTCTCTCCCTCTCTGGTTCACTCGCTCCTCCCCCTCTCCAGTGGTGCCCATGGAAACGTGCGGATGAGAGCAGCTTGGCAACGGCGGCTCTGAGTGAGGAGCAGCTCGGAGGGTCAGACTGAACCGTGCCGTCACTGCTACACCTGGAAAAACATCCTCTCCGCGTGAGTACCGCAGCTCAGCATCTTTGAATCCGGCCGTGGTGACCCGGACTCGGGCTCGGCTCTGGTCCCGGTCCTCACTGCAGGATAAATGTTAACAAACTAAAGATTGTACTGATGTTTGTGGGACAACAAACAACAAAACAACATCGGTAAAACTGACCAGTGACGTTTGTTTTCCACCACATGTC
>NC_024315.1:970817-974266 GCF_000523025.1 Cynoglossus semilaevis | reverse complement strand
CCAACGGCGGCTCTGAGTGAGGAGCAGCTCGGAGGGTCAGACTGAACCGTGCCGTCACTGCTACACCTGGAAAAACATCCTCTCCGCGTGAGTACCGCAGCTCAGCATCTTTGAATCCGGCCGTGGTGACCCGGACTCGGGCTCGGCTCTGGTCCCGGTCCTCACTGCAGGATAAATGTTAACAAACTAAAGATTGTACTGATGTTTGTGGGACAACAAACAACAAAACAACATCGGTAAAACTGACCAGTGACGTTTGTTTTCCACCACATGTCTCCACAGTAACCATGAAGTTCGTGGTGGTTCTGGTCGGAGCGGGAACCCTGGCCTTCCTCGGCGCGGTCATCTGCATCATCGCCAGTGTTTATCCGCGTAAACGCGCCGCGCCTCTCGGAGAGAACGGCACAGTGACGTCGGAGACGCTGCTGCAGCCTCTGGAGCCCGGATCCGTGGCTCACGCCGGACCGCTCGGTGCGCTCCACGGCGCGGAGTCCTACGACGGCGGCAACGGAATCGGCAGCATCGGGCTGGAAGTGCCGACCCTGAACGAGCTCAACCTCGGCGAGGAGACGGGAGGAGGCGCCGCCAAGCAGTTCAGCTTCAGCCGCTTAATCTGCACACCTGTGCCGGTGGGTGATTGTAACACGAAGGACCTGCAGCAGAAGAGAGAGCGGGAGCGGGAGCGGGAGCACGAGCAGCAGGAGGACGAGCCGCTGTACGGAGCCGGTGATGAAGACTGGAGTTACCTCCGCTCCACCGCCGAGGAGCTCCGGCAGACCGTCCTGCAGCAGAACGACCAGATCCTCATGGACCAGAGGACCATCCGGGAACTGACCGGGAAGCTGGGGGAGTGTGAGAGCGGCCTGGAGGAGGACGACAGGAACAGCCCGGAGAGAAGCATCGGGGTCTGGAGCGGGAACCGCCGCGTAATGGCCGGGGATGATGTGAGCTCTTCTTCGGCCGCGCAGCTGCAGACGGCACGGGCTGTGGAGGAGCTGGCCCGGGCCATCATGGACCTGAAGGACCGCATCGAGAAGCTGGAGGTGAGTCAGTCGAGAGAGCGGAGTTTGGTAAAAAAAACAAAAAACAAACTGTTGTTCAGGGTGTGAACCAGTCTGTAAATAAACATCACAGAACTCCTACATGATTGAAGAAAAACTCTAATCATTTAATGTCAAAAGGATGACTATTATTTATGGACAATTTCATCATTTTTCACGCTTTTAGAACTTCGTCACAGCTTCTTTCCACTTTCTTAATAAAACTTTTTTTTTGTCACTGAATAATTTGGACTCACAAAGACCAGCAAGTACAGACCACTCTGTACTGTGGTCTGTACTGTAGTCTGTACTGCAGTCTGTACTGTAGTTTGTACTGTAGTCTGTACCATAGTCTGTACCGTAGTCTGTACTGTAGGCTGTACCGTAGTCTGTAACATGGTCTGTACTGTAGTCTGTCCTGTAGTCTGTACTGCATTCTGTACTGTAGTCGGTACTGCAGTCTGTACTGTAGTTTGTACTGTAGTCTGTCCTGTAGTCTGTCCTGTAGTCTGTCCTGTAGTCTATACTGTAGTCTGTACCATGGTCTGTACCCTGGTCTGTACCGTAGTCTGTACTGTAGTCTGTCCTGTAGTCTGTACTGCATTCTGTACTGTAGTCTGTCCTGTAGTCTGTCCTGTAGTCTGTACTGCATTCTGTACTGTAGTCGGTACTGCAGTCTGTACTGTAGTTTGTACTGTAGTGTGTACCGTGGTCTGTACCATGGTCTGTACTATGGTCTGTACTATAGTCTGTACCGTGGTCTGTACTGTAGTATGTACTTTAGTCTGTACTGTAGTCTTTCCTGTAGTCTGTACCATGGTCTGTACTGTAGTCTTTCCTGTAGTCTGTACTGCATTCTGTACTGTAGTCTGTCCTGTAGTCTGTCCTGTAGTCTATACTGTAGTCTGTACTGCAGTCTGTACTGTAGTCTGTCCTGTAGTCTGTACTGCATTCTGTACTGTAGTCGGTACTGCAGTCTGTACTGTAGTTTGTACTGTAGTCTGTCCTGTAGTCTGTCCTGTAGTCTGTCCTGTAGTCTATACTGTAGTCTGTACTTTAGTCTGTACTGTAGGCTGTACCGTAGTCTGTACTGTAGGCTGTACCGTAGTCTGTACCCTGGTCTGTACTGTAGTATGTACTTTAGTCTGTACTATATTCTGTACTGTAGTCGGTACCATGGTCTGTACCATCAGAGACTGGTTGACTGATGGTCTCTGTAGAGTGGCCAGGAATTAACCCCCACCTGAATGATTTAGTAGTTGTTGTGTGATGTGTTTGGACTGAGTCAGACTCTGACCAGCAGCCTCTGCCCCCGGACCAGATCACAGTCCATGGTACGTAAACAGAACTGTTGTTTTCTAGTTCCTCTTCCTGTTCCTGTTCCTGTTCCTGTTCCTGTTCCTGGAGGGATTTTGATCAGGACTGATTGTTTTTGACAGTAATTTTTTGCAGGTCGAGCCAAATATTTAGCAACAGGTTAATGAGGTTTAAATGTATGAATCAACCACAAACACTACAAAGAAATAATGACAGCTGTATTTTTTATATTTCATTTTATATGTGAGGACATGTTGTGTTGGTGTTTTTGACGCCATCGTCTCAGTTATTGATCTGATCATTGATTTTTAGACTAACAGGGATTATGAAGTGTTGTGAACCTGACCTCCTCCTCCTTCACCCTCCTTCATCCTCCTTCATCCTCCTCCTCCTCCTCCTCCTTCATCACCCTCCTTCTTCATCAGTCTCTCTACAGTTTCTTTCTTCTTTTTTTTTTTTTCTCTTCTTGTCTTCCTGACAAGACTCTTGTGACACACACTCCTCAACCATCTCAGGGGAAATCTTTCCACCTGCTGGATCACACCACCAGCCCACACACACACACACACACACACACACCCACACACACCACCACCATCAACAGAACCCCCCCCCCCAGTGTCAGCCTCCTCTCCCCTCAACCTCTGCATCCAAGAGATATAAATAAAAGATGAAGCTGGCTGGACGCTGAAGAGGGCGTGTGTGTGTGTGTGTGTGTGTGTGTGTGTACGCACTGAGGTTGAGACATAGAGGGGGGGGGCTCACACACACACACACACACACACACACACACACACTGGGATGAGTTTGTCTCTTCAGTGTGAATTTATATCCTGGGCGTCCACTTCCTGCCTCAGCATCTTTCCTGATCTTATAAATCGTCCTAACAGTCAACAACAACAACAACAGCCACCGTTTCTCCCTCTTTACCCCCTGCCCCCCCCCCCCACCCCCCCCCCCCCCCCGCGCCTCGCGCCCCGCCTCCCCCTCCTCCTCGTATAGGGGAGTCGATTTAAAGGGAAGGAGGAGAGCACCTCCAGCAGCAGCGGCGGCGGCAAGAGCAGGGGGAAGCCGCGGGGATCCCGGGCGTTC
>NC_024315.1:966033-970453 GCF_000523025.1 Cynoglossus semilaevis | reverse complement strand
TCTGCTTCATCACTCATCATGAGCGTGCGGCCGATCAGTCCTCGACTCCTCTTCCTCAGACGGCCGTTCTCTTCAGGAAAAGCAGAGTTGAAAATTCCTGATCTTTGTTGTTTATTTTTAGATTTTTTTTTTTATTATTGATGATGAATGTGATGAAAAAAAACCAAAACTGCTCTCCCTCTGAGACTCGGCAACAGCAGGGACCATCATTTTTCCTGCCGCCGTGGGGACCAGATAAAAGCCCCGCCTAATAAATCCATGGCGGACTTGCTTACATCTGCAGTATGGACGGTTTAGCCGCCTGACGCTGCTGTTTCTCACTGAAAACACAAGTTTGTAAAACAGCTCAGCTCCAACGTCGTCGGGAGTGATCGACCACGGCAGCTCTTTGAAAACACAACAAATTGTAAAAAATATAATTTTCTTTTTTTTTTTACAGCGTAGTTGCAGGAAACGTGTGTGAGGTTTTAGGAGTAAATTCCATTTCCTCTGGAGAAACAAAGGAGATAAAAACAACAGAGAGACTGGAACAATAAAAAAAAACACTTCAGTTTAGTCTTGATTTGATAATGGTTTTCTCTAAGTTTTTGACACCTTAGAAAAATACATAAATGTACTGTATATATATATATTTGTATTCAAATATTTGTGTGAATAGTTTTCCATAAATATTTGATTTTATTTTTTCGACCAAAACAGGGTTTGTTTCTCTTTACTGTAAATTCTTCTTCTTCTTGACCCTCTTTCTAATACCATCACTATCGTACTCTCTCTCTCTCTACTCTATATACTCTCTCGCTCTCTACTGTATATATATATATTAGGGATGTTAGGGACTTAATTTACGATTCCGATATCAACCGATACCTGTATCTGTATCATTTGATCGACCAATAAGATCGATAATATTTATTAGTTTATCAGTCTGAGTTTCTGGCTCCATTATTCCGCGTACAATCCCCTAAATATCAAAATAGATGAATTAAATGAGCTGCAACGCTGCCATCTAGTGACTTTCACTTTCATATACAGCCGTTTTTCCCCCAAACTATTTTTAGGGCACATGTTATTTGTCCAAACCCAGGCATTGCGTTACTGGGTTTTCATTATCGGAGGAAAAGCTGATAACGATTCTCAAAGAAATTAAACAATTATGCTAATATCGGTCGTCCGATATTATCGGACATCCCTAAGCGAAGTTTTTTTTTCTATAAAATCTTGAGGTCTATTTTTCTCAGAAACATTACGAAGGTCAGTCCCCGTCTCGTACATGTGAATACGTACAGGTTTGGTTTAAATCCAAACTCACGGCGTCGTCCTGACTCTGAGGCTGAGGATGAATCGGACGAAGACGGTGGTGAAAATGAAAGGTGTTGTGAACGCAGTGAAGCCGAGGAGTGGGTCGTGACTGAACCAGATTCTAAGATCATTGATCTAACACACACACACACACTCACACACACACACAGGAACGTTACCACACACACCAGCTCCACTTTAAACCTCAGCCGCTGAAGGACGGACTGGAAAAACCGACGCTGTGGGAAAGTCAGAGAAGTTGAAACAAACAAACAAAAAAAAAGATTTTAGATTTTGATGTTTTATCTGACGGTGTCAAGAACACCTTACAGGAAAAACCGACGCTGTGGGAAAGTCAGAGAAGTTGAAACAAACAAACAAAAAAAAAGATTTTAGATTTTGATGTTTTATCTGACGGTGTCAAGAACACGTTACAGAAAATAACACAGTCATAACTGCTGCAAGAACAGAATAGAACAGAATAGACTAGAATCTATACAGGATGTTGTGTCAAATCACCATGACGACAGCTTTAGAATTATTTATAGCTAATTATTTTCCTTTGACCGTTTTTAATTATGTATATTTTAACTGTTTATTAATGTAAAATTAATAATGTAATAATTACTTAATAATTCATGAACCCAATTAATAAATAATAATTAATTGGACGACATTATTTTATTATTTATAATTTGAACTCCTCAGTTCAAACATCCGGTTTTTCTTTTTTTTTTCACTGCTCCTGGTTCGTAGTCCTAACAGTATTTAAATTCTCCGTTCTACACCTTTAATTGGACTTTTCTCTCGTTTCTCTGCCGTCGTTACTGAAACAGGTTCAGTTTATTTTTCTTCCAATTTCATTAAGAGGAAAATGTCACTGGTGTTGTTAATATCCACCGATCTCAGCGGAACAATATTCTTACGACGTTCTCCAAATGCCAACTCCCTAAAACAGATCCTCCTCCGACGTCGGTTCTGTCCACAGACCGACGGCACTGGATTTGGTAGAAAACCCAGATCTTCCAGTGACTGTCAGTGTTTCCCACCGAGACGTTTGTCTTTTTCTCCTCCGTCCTCCGTCCTCCGTCCTCTGCTCTGTGTTTGTCTCCAAACCTTTTCCAGCATCAATATTTCAAACTGCTTCTCATGTTTTCACTCTTCGTTTTCCTGCAGGCGGAAATAGGCCCTGCAGCCTTAAACCTCACCGACACGTCAGCAGGCAGCAGCAGCAGCAGCAGCAGCAGCAGCATCAGTCCTGTGGGAAACACCGTCAAGCCTCCCTCCTCACCCTCTGGCAGAACCTCCCCTTCACCTCCCGGTCCTGCCTCAGGGGGGCATCGTCCTGTTTCCCCTCCGTCGTCCAACCCCAAGCACCCGTCGAAGGGGTCACCAGGTCGAGGGAAGGGCACCTGGAGGGTGGAGGACCTGGAGGGGGAGCTGGAGAGGAAGATAAAGATGTTGGAGAAGGAGCGTCAGGCCATGAGGAAGGAGACGCACGGTCAGCAGGAGAAGATCAACCAGGGGATTGACACGGCCAACCACCGCGTCACCGAGCTGGAACAGAGTGAGTCCGGGGGGGGGTGAGGGGAGGGGGGAGTCATGACGAGAACTGAGTCATGTTCAATTTTATGATACAATTATAGAAGCACCAAACCGTCACCGACTGAGATCATGACATGAAAAGAAAAAGGATTTATTTTTATTTGCACTGAAAACTTAAAATTTATAAACAGATTTTTTTTCCTTCTTGCTGCACAAAACAAATAACTAGGACTGCATGGTGGTGACATGGATGAGTGTTTAAAACAGTGGTGTCAAACATAGGGGCAGCAGGCCGAAACCGGCCCTTTAGGGTGTGGCCCGTTTGATGAATTTTGAAAATTTGAAAAAACACACTTCATGTTCAGGATATTTTTTGTAAAATTATTTTTTTTTAAATATAAATACTAATGATAATAATAATAAATATCTAGGAAGGAAATGAAAAAAACTGTTACGACTGTAGGGTGATAAGGATGGAGCGGCGTTTGGAGGAACCTAGCGATGTCTCGGCGCCGCGGTGGGAGAAAGGGCCGCGAGATGATTAATGAGTTCTGAAGGTTGAGAAATGTCGAACGCAGCTATGAAATTAACTATAAAATTGAAAGTGCCAAAAATAAATGGAAGAGGAAGCCATAGTTATTTGCTGACCTTTACTTGCGTAACTGTAAATCTTCGTTAATCTGTGTTTTTAATATTTACGCTGTGGTTTTTAGAGCGGTGACGGAGCGGCGGTTTTTATATCCACCGTTTAAAAAATGGAAGTAAAAAACACAGTTAGAACAAAGAAGAAACCAGGGCAGATGGAAACATAGAAGAGGAAGTGCGTTCACCACAGGACTAACAGGAAAATGAAATGCACTTCCTGTTTTCCTTTTTAACTCCGTCTGTCTCCCAAACCTTCCGTCCTCTCCATGTCTCAGATTCACTCTGTCGCCTGGAGTTAGAAAACCTGATCATTAGCTGTAACACTTCAGCTTCTGTCAGCCGCCCTGTGGGGGTGTGTGTGTGTGTGTGTGTCTTCTTCTTCGTCTTCTTCTTCTTCGTCCTCTGACCACTTCTCCGTGTCTCCCGTGTCCTCGCAGCTCTGACAGAACCGTCTTTCCCGGACGGCTTCGTCCTGTCCTTCCCCATGAGGACCAACTACATGTACGGCCTGGTGAGGAAGGAGATAACGGAGATGTACGCCTTCACCGCCTGCGTGTGGCTGAAGGCCAAAGAAGGGGGCATCGGGACGCCTTTCTCCTACTCCGTGCCGGGGCAGCCTAATGAGCTGGTGCTGCTGCAGGGCGTCCACAACCCCGTGGAGCTGCTCATCAACGACAAGGTAACAGTGAGGTCGCAGTTCAAATGAGGACTGCGACTGAAGAACAGAGAACCAGAAAGTCATTAACTGTGGAGATGAATGGATGTCTCTAATGAAAAATGTGTCATTAGCGACAGACTTCTTTATAATTACTCTAAGTGAACGGTCCGACTTGGAAATCATCATTAGCTTATTATGCTGTTGGGTGTATAATTAGCTACTGTTTGATTTATTGAATAAAATGAGCCACAAAAGGATGAGACCCACTTTCAT
>NC_024315.1:951673-963473 GCF_000523025.1 Cynoglossus semilaevis | reverse complement strand
TTCTTCAACCTGAGGCGTCGTTTATGAACAGTTTTGCTGCGTTTTCATCAGGTAATTCATCCACTTTACAGCAACTTCCTGCAGGGGGCGTGGGTTTGAGGACAGTTAGCCCAGAGTATTTATTTATTTAGAAGTGTGACGACGTTCATCCAGGTCTCAGTTTCCTGCCGGTTCCTCACCACTCTCTCTCCCGTCTCTTTTTTTCCCCAGGACACCTTGGGTGGTCGGTTCGACGCCTCCCAGGCCCTGGTGGGGGAGCTCTCCCAGTTCAACCTGTGGGACCGGGTGCTGAAACCCGCAGAAGTGGCTGCCCTGGCCGAATGCAGCTCCTCGGCACTCGGGAACATCGCCCCCTGGACCGACCACGATGTAGATGTTTACAGCGGCGCAACCAAGGAGTCCATGGACCCCTGTCACGGTCCACAGAGATCCAGTCCCTCCAGCACAAATCAGTGAGGGGCGATGGAGAGCGTTGGCTCGCGGGTGGTGTTGTTTCGTAGCTCAGTTAAGGAGTTGTCGTAGGATTTTAAAGGCGTACCATATTTGACTTTACAGTATATTTATTTGCTGGCGAACGAGGCCCCTTCACGTGGACTGAAGGACCCGGGTCCTGGACTGGTTTGTGTTCTTGTGTCTCAGGCTGCGTGGGTGGATCAACATCTGACATGAACATGAGAACGAAGGGAGATTCTGGTCAGAAATTCAAGTCTGGCTTCGGTTTTCAGCTGAAACAGGAACAACGTGTGGAAAAACCAGGGCGTGTTGAGCTAAGAGACCTTCAATCATGTTAGCATTTCTATGTGATTCAGTTCAGCCGACTGAGCGTCCATCGACAGCTGACTAACGAGACGGTGTCATGGCAACGCTGCTTCTGAAAAAAAAAAGAAAAAAAGAAATGGATTTTTTTGTTGATTTTGTTGGTAACTGTGAATGAACCTGTCGAGTAAAGTCTCTGTGTGTACTGTACCATGATCTGGTCATACAGTGGTCCTATATATGTACAGTATATTGTGTAGTGTATCTGCTGATGTTGTGCCAGTTTGCGCCCCCTGCTGTAGCCTCAAACACTCCACCACAGCCCCGCAGAGTCGGGTTTCAACAGTTCTGCTCAGAATCCAAATCCAACGACCTCTAAAAAAAAATCGCGTAACAAACAGACTGATGAAATCATCACAAACATAAACGGAAGCAAATGGAAACGTAATGTGATTTCTCGTTGGGTGCAACTCAAACGAGCGTGCATGAAAACAGCCCCGGTCCGTCCAGTAGCTCTGCGGTTCCCGACCTTTTTTGCGCCACTTTAAGGTGTGGCGGATAAAAACAACTGAACAAATGATACGACCGCCATAAAAACTGGTATTTTCAAATCATGATAATAAACGCTAAGCTACGGTGTAGTCAACTTTATTAGCGGCGTCATCGTAACATCGCTCCGCCGTGTTGGTAGCGGACGTAGGTCTGACGTGTGACCGAGTCACAGATATAAATAAAACGGAAACAACGTCAGTTCTGCATTCTTTCTCTGCGGCCTGGTACCAATTGACCCACGGACCAGTGCCGGGCCGCAGCCCATTGACCCACGGACCAGTGCCGGTCCGCAGCCCGGGGGTTGGGCACCACTGCGGTAACTGTAACACACTGGAACGCCGATGTGAATCTGATCCTCGGAAAATGCCGGAAGTCTTTGGAATGAAATAGTTCCGTGATGGCCATCTTGACCACAGCATCAAACTCTTCATCATCAGTAAATTAAAGACTCTTCCTTTAATTAACTTCACTCCGCGGCAGCCGTCAGGCAGCTGTCGACTCAGACGACACAAACAAACAAACAAAAACCAACGAAATTAAAACAGAATTTAAAGTGACGGTGAGTCTTTGATACCACGCCATCAATTCCCGAACCTTCAGATCGTAATCTCCGCAGATGTTGGAAAGTCTGTGCCTCGGTCATTTTCCATTTCCTGCTCTGGGTGCGTCTAATGATTAATGCAGGACTCAAACGGCGAATTGAAAAGACCTCTCTGTGAGTAAGTGAAAGCAATTAAACCTGGAATGAATCACATCATGAAAAGATCATCGCTGAAAAATTGAGAGAACAAAAAAAAAAAAAATTCATCTAAACTGCAGCAGGCATTTATCTTTTGGACACGTCAGTCAAATTTGACCTTTTGAAATGTTGGAACTTTGAACAAAGGCTCCGTCAGCCTGACAGGCCGAGCGAAGGTCATTAACCTGTGTTATATTATAAATTAGTACGCTGGAGTTAGCCTAACCCAGATTCACGGTCTGCCTTCGTTAAAGGTCAACGTGACTTATATGTCAGAGCAACATCCAAAAAAAGTTATGAGAAAAAAAAATAGACCAAACTCTTTAGACTTTTATATTGAATAATGTGGTTTAATGTTTCCTTTGAAGTGGCCTGTGGGTTCAAAAGTAGCAGATAAAGATAAAGTTACGTTTTATAGGGATGTCCGATAATATCGGCTGACCCGAAATTAGCGTAATTATGTAATTGCTGTAATGATCATTATCGGGTTTTCCCTCCGATAATGAAAATCCGAAAAACACAATGTCTGGGTTTCGTTAAATGATATGTGTCCTAAAAATAATTTTGGGGAAAAACGGCTCTACATGAAAGAGAAAGTCACTAGATGGCAGCATTGCAGCTGATTTTATTTATCTATTTTAATAATCTGAGGATTGTATGCAAAATATACAATATCGGCACGTCGGATATCGGCAACAAGTTAATGTCGGACATCCCTAGTTCTGCTGGTTACAGAAGTGTCTTCGTACCAGTGGCAGTACCAGAGGTCTGCGTCAATAGGACGTGATGTCAGTTTTGTAGGTTGCGATCCGTCTCAGAGGTCAGTAGTCGACAAACAACAACACCGCGTCTTGACTTTACTCTAACAGGAAACACATAAACACGGCAAACGACGGCATAAATACAGACAGCCTCTTATTATAGCCCGCGGAATAGTATTCACCCAGAGTTACTACCACAACCAATGGAGCAGTTTCACTTTCACTTTCACTTCGCTAATTTAGCTCCAGATTTTAACAATAGTTTGAAAACAGCTTTGGTACGAGCTGTAAAATGAATTGAATCCAAACCTTTTACCTTCATCCCCGTCTCCTCAGACCATGTGACCTCAGCTCTGGTGTTTTCATTGGATTCATGTTTTTTTTTTTAACGCAACATCAGTTCAAAATGGACATCAATGGAGCAGCGATTTCAATCTGTCCACTGGAAAGGTTTAGGGTTCGATTCACACACACACTGCTCCACTGTTCCTTGTCAACACTGTGCTGTGGAGGTGAACTGTGATTAAAAGAGTTGAGTCTCCTCTGTCAGACAGTCAGCAGTTGGAAAGTGCCTGTCTGGGCTCACAGCCCTGCAAAAATAAGACGAAAAAGAAAAAAAAGAAAATCAACAACAGAATTAAATGTTCAGTGTTTCTCCTCTGTGTCTTCTCTCCTCTCTCTGTCACTTTCCTTCTCTCTTGCTTTCGGTCGTCGACGGCTCTGACGGTGTTTGCACTTGTCCTTATTTGCATCTTCCTGGATGATATTATGACTTTGTGAAATAGGTGGATTAAAAAATAAAATTAAAAAAATAATAATCAAAATAAAGTGGCTATGACAGACAGATGCTCAGAGTCATGTCTGACTGACTCCAGGTCATTTCAGGGAGTGTGGGGGCGGGGACTAAAATACAGCATGTAGAGACGTGTCCTCACTCGCCCTGGTCATCTCACCTACAGTGGAGACATGATTCATCAGAGATGATCATCAACTCACAGGACTGACAGACACTGGAGTGACTCACACGCCTGCTGATCTACCCACACACACACACACACACACACATCTGAGACATCAGATCAACTCTGCTCTGATGTTTAACCTCTCACTGATTCCTTTTGTCTTGGTTTCCCGCCACGTTTTAACCTCTCACTGATTCCTTTTGTCTTTTGTCTTGGTTTCCCGCCACGTAGCCTAGCAACAAAGTTACAGAGCGGTAAACAGAGAGGATTTAAGGGTTAGATAGGATGGATGGATGGATGGATGATGATGATGGATGGATGGATAGATGGATGGATGATGGATGGATGATGAATGGATGATGGATGGATGGATGGATGGATGGATGATGAATGGATGATGGATGGATGGATGGATGGATGGATGGATGGATGGATGGATGGATGATGGATGATGGATGATGGATGGATGGTTTTAATTTTCTAATCAGATGTATCGATGGATGGATGGATGATGGATGATGGATGGATGAATGATGAATGGATGATGGATGGATGGATGGATGGATGGATGAAGGATGGATGATGGATGGATGAAGGATGCATGGTAGATGTAAATACATGAGCAAAAACTAGGGACGTCCGATATTAACTTTTTTTTTTGTCCAAACACTTAATTTCCGATTCCGATATCGACCGTTACCGATATATGTATGTAGCCGTTTGAGTAAACAGTTTGTTGTGTGGAGTAGTGTGTGCTGTGTCACAATGATAACAATTCACTTAAATTAAAAAAATATTTTTTGTGGTCAAGTCGTCCAGGTCAAACCCGGACATCGCATTATGGGGGTTTTTCAAAATTGGACATTCCTGTTTTATAACCTGAATAACTGCTGTAATTCACATAGAAAACAAATGCATCATACGTAGATAATGGACATGATTCCAAGAGTCGGTTCTGACATGACCTGTGATTATTATCCAATCAATCTGTCGGTGAGTGAGTCATCAGTCCGTCGGTCGGTCATCATCAGTCCGTCACTCTGTTTCTTTTCCAGATCATCTGTCCATTGTCACAGCTCGTTTGCAGAGTAAATGTCATTGTCCGCCTCTTCTTCTTCTTCCTCCTCCTCCTCTTCCTCCTTCATCTCCTCTGTCTCCTTTGCTGTTGAATTATACATGCACTTTAATTACTTCTGCCTGAGGCCGGCAGACCCCCACCCACACCCGCGCCCCCACAACCACTCTCTCTCTCTGTAACGTCTTGAATGTATTTTCTCTGACAGTAAATATTTGTTTGTCTTATTTGCATACAGAGTTGGAAACAAAAGGTAAGGGTCAACAGACGTCCTCTTCAACACCTAATGTAAACACGGTATTGATTCTCACTCTTCAGTCCAACCACTTCTTCCACAGTCACACTCTGTTGATCTGCAGTTTACCTTGAACTGTAGTATTTCTGTGTCGCTACATTTGAATGTTAAGAAGATGTTTTTTTGTCATCCAGCTTCTTTTCATTCCTCCTTCCTTTTCAGCAGTCGGCATCTTTTCACGACGCTTTCTGCAAAAACATTTCTGATACTTTTCAGTTCATGATCCAGGTGTTTAATACACCATCGCTGTGTGTGATAATAAACTCTGAATTCCTGACAAAAGAAAACAAACATCAGACTTTCTGTAGTGTCAACTGTTGCCTTGTGTTAAGTTTTGTTGAATTTTTTAATTATTATTTCAACTCTTTGGAACATTTTTTTCCCCCTCAAAACTAAAATAACATTTAAAATGAACAGAATTTCTGGCTTCAGAAAAGGCAACACAGCAACAAAAAAAAAACAACTTTATGTAGAAAAAAAACACTCTTAAAAAAAAAAATTTGATTCACCTCCAGGTGTAATAATCATAATATCTGTTCAAAAAGTCAAATCTAACGTTAAACTAATATGTACGTGTGATACGTCCTTCTAATAAAAGCCAGATTGCAGAGTAAAGAAGATGATGGCGACCACTTGTGGTCCCTGAGCTTCATAAGGAATTACCGACTGAGAATCTTGTTCCCGATCCGAGTCTCAAACGGAGTTATCAAACTGGGTCGAACTCGGCTGCTCGGAGCCACGGGGGAATTTCCAAACATCTGTCAGCGTTAATGAGAAAAGAAGAAAAGACAGTAGAAATAAACTTCTCATCCACAAAGTCCTTCCTCCTCCTGTAGGCAGCACCAGAGACAGAGAAAAGGCAGATCGTCCTGTGAATGTTTTTTTTTTTTTTTTTTTACGTTTCTTCAGGGAGTGATTCAGATCCATCAGAAAGTTATTTTGACGGTGATGGTCGTGGCGGTGGGACCAACTGGTTATATGAGGATAACGACACGGTCCCAGGTCAACAGACACAACCATGACACTGAGAATCTGGGACTATCTCTCTCTCTCTCTCTCTCTCTCTCTCTCTCTGAGGCCCAGACTGACAGTTCTGGGTCAGGATTCCACCTGGGGATTACTCACTGGTGCTTTTAGCTGAATGTGGGGCAAAGAAAGGGAGAGAGAGAGTCATTAAGGAAGGTATTACTTACACTCTGTGAGTGTTTTAGAGGACGACAGGCAGATGGAGAGGCAGCTCCAACAGACAGACTTTCCAGTCGAATGCATACGTATTGGTTGTTGTACATCATTCCTCACATTATATTTGATCTTTTATCAAGAAAAATGCATCTTTTTTTAAAATCTTTTTTTTATTTTTTATACCGTTAAATATTTAATTCTAACTTAATATGTTATGATGTTTATTTACTTGAACATATATGTTAATATTTGTATATGCGTGTGTATGTATATATATATTTATATATAAATATTGGGACATTAGTTCTGTTTGCCAGATTTATTTTAAAATTGTATTCAAACAACTATTTTAATGTAAATATTAGGTATGATACAGATGTCGGAATAATAAAATAAAAATAAATAAATAAATAATGCTGTGGTAAAATATATATATATATACTGTATATACTGTATATCTTTAAAAGTTTAAAGTACAGTTTATGTCAAAGATTTCCGGTCTACGAGGGGCGGGCTGAGTGACAGCCTCTAAACGAATTGCAGCGAAGTAAGGTGATAGTGGGCGTGGCTTCCGAGCACCAAAGTGTGTTGTTTAAAATGTCTCCTTAACAACAGAACCGAGGGGAGAGAAAAAGGAGAGGTTTCCGTTGGACAAACGCCTCGTAAGTAACTCTTACACTTACCGATATAAATATAGACTGTCGACAAAACCCTGCGGCACAGAGTTCGTGAACTTTTATTTTAAAATGAGCTTAAATTGAGATTGAAAACGCCTACCGGTAGCATCAGCTGTTTACCACCGACCAAGCTAGGCTACATGGGCTAGCTGGTCAAACCCGGTAAGTTCTTCGAAGTTTTCAACAAATAAATCCCCAAAAATTCAACGAAAATATAAATTGTGTGGTGATTATCTGAGATTTGCTGTAGAGCTTATTTATTGTCACGAAATCTACTATTTAGATAATGTTGTTGTAGCTAGTTAGCGTGTTGGAGGCTAAGTGCTGCTAGCCGTCCACTGTCTCTGACAACTGTGTAAAACCTTGGTCTCTGTAATAACATGTGGTGGTGAAATACATTAAATAGGAGACTTTTTAACACTGGAGTGGATTGATTTCACCAAGACTCTGCAAATGTTTTGTTTTGTTTTTTTCCAGGGGTCAGAATGGCTGGCACTGGCGAGGGGAAGAAGGAAGAGGACTACAAGAGGCTGCACAGCTTCCCTCTGATCAGGGTGAGGACATACAACTGTGAAAATTTAAGATATTTTCTGTGCATCTCGACCATCTCCAAAATATGAGGAGGTTGAATGTAGGACGTGTAATGTCATTGTTTCTACAATGATTAGTGGAAGATGCTGTAAATGGATTATTCTGTCGTGTGTTGTCAGTGCACCTGACGTGTACATGGGGACAGTGAGGATGATGTCCTACGCTGATTTGTTTGGTAAACACAGATATTTAAGGGTTAAAAGTATTAAACTGTACCTGCAATCACAAATATCACAAAGGGTGTGATGAAATATTGCAAAACTAGTTTGAGAGGATAAACAGATTTTTCAGCATTTTTCACGTAGCAAATGTGAAAAATACAACTCAAGAAAATGTTGTGTGTGTGTGTTCTCAGCACACGGATATGCCTGAGGAGATGAGAGTTGAGACCATGGAGTTGTGTGTTACAGCCTGTGAGAAGTTTGCCACCAACAATGAGGTGAGTGTGACTTTAAAAAGATAAAAGAGATAAAAGAATAGAATCTCTAATGAGTTTTTACTGCCTGCCAGAGTGCAGCCAAGATGATCAAAGAGTCCATGGACAAGAAATTTGGCAGCTCGTGGCACGTGGTGATCGGTGAAGGCTTTGGCTTTGAGGTCACACACGAGGTGAAGAACCTTCTCTACATGTTCTTCGGTGGAAGTCTGGCCGTGTGTGTATGGAAGTGCTCGTAGCACCTCCTCGTTTCCGTCCATCTGTCGTCCCCTGCGCTGCCGCCCTCACTCAGCTACAACTAAACACCAGCCGCCGGTCACATTTATGTTGCAGCAAGTCATTAAATTTAAGTCAATCCTTTAACGCCAACCATTTTGGCAAAAACAAAAAACCCAAACCATTCTTTTAAAGATCTTTCGTCCGTTTAAATGCAAGGAACATACTTGAAAGGGAATGATGTTAACCCAGATTCACTGTTTTGTTTTTATATTTTTCTTTTCGAGTTTTTGGTCTGTGTCGTTCAGAACATCCGTCACCTGTTAAGTTAGTCCATGTACGTCGGTCCAACTTTACTAACAATACAGTCAGCCAGGGTCTCCTAACTCCTTTTTCCTCATTCCTCTTCAGGGAGTGTGTGTGCGCGCGAGTGAGTGTGTGTGTGTGCACGAGTGTAAGGCAGAATTTTTTTATTGTTGTGTGTGCTGGACACACACAGGATTTTTTTGGAGATAACACTACATTGTCACAAACCCTCAGTAATTTTGTGCAACCGTCCATGCAGTGTGTACCGTTCCACGTGTGTCTTCTTTCTCTCTGTTTCTCTCAAGCCTTGCTCGTCTTTTTAATAAACTTGGTAAGGTTTTTTTTAGCTGTACATAGTTTGACGCCACTTGGACAAAAAAAACTTGTTTTTAAATAACGGTGTCATCTTCTTACAACCGAAGGCTCCGTGTCCTCAGAGCCCAGCAAACACTAGGCCTGACTCACCTTTTCTCCCTGTGAAGGTGTTTGTAATAATCCCTGCCAATGAATGATGATGATGATGATGATGATATCATCCTACTGTGTGATATCCGCAATGTGATAGATTCTAGGGCTGTAATGATCCATTGCATCGGATCGTTACATGTGAACTGCTCTGATTGAACAATAAAGTCTGAAATGTGATAAAAAACAGATAAAGAGATAAAAAACAGTGTTGTTGCCCGTGTCCTTCATAAAGTTTTGTAGCAGCCGCAGGACTGCATCCACACTTATTACATTTCAGGCAAAGCATTTTAGGTAGAATTTATCAGAAACAAATGCAATTTTATGCTCTCTCTGTGGGGGGCGGGGGGGGGTAATGGCTGCTGTGGTTATTGGTGTTTCCTGTGAGTGAGGAGTTCACTGGAAAGATTGGAGGATGTAATATAATAACTTCTCTTTTTTCCCCCCCACTCATTTAAAGCAGTTACGGAGTCATTATGTTTGCAGTAGTCAAGTGACACATTTGTTTCACTCGTGTCTCATATTTAAATGTGAGCGTCTGACTGAGAACAGCTGCAGTATTTACAATATGTGTTTTGTAGAAATAAAAATGTTATATATATGTTTTTACATGGCTATTTTTTAAAGATAAAAAATGTAAAGGCAATGATACTTCTAAAAATATTTATACTTCTATAAGTATTTAGGAGGCTCTGAAGTACAATTTATTACGCCATTCAAATAATTCCCATAATTCTCCATCACAAACAGTCGTGTTTTTATTGTGACTATACAAAGTATTGATAAAAAAAAAAGATAAAGAAATGATGGAATCAAAAAAAAATCCCGACCATCTTGCAGTACCAGCGTGGACACCCCTCGGGTCATGAACCCCATGTTGAACAGTTCTGCTAAAGAGGGAAAAAAGAAAGTTAAATGATGAATCTTTTTTTGAACTGATTGTAGAAAACCTGGGTTATTCATGAAAAAATGTTTCCACATTTTTCTCCATAGAATTTAAATTAAACTTTTGGACCCTGAATCAACGCTTAGACTTTTCATAGTGATCGCTTTTTTTTTATTAAATGGCTGAAAACTGTTTTTTTTTTAGTTGTACTAAAAGAATAGAAAAATCATTGAAACATCACGAAGAAAATATTGGAACATTAATAAAAGAAAAAACATGTCACATTCCATAAAATAATCATGAAGTAACGTTCTACAGTTCTGTTCTTGCCTTGGAAGATTTGTCTGAATTCAACCAGAAAAACGTTGTTGAGCCTGAATAGAACGGAATGTGTTTTCTGAAACTGAATCTTTTTTAGATTTAATTTTAAGTTACGGTTCATATTTAATGATCAGACTGTAATGTGACAATATTTGACGAGGCGTTATTGTTTTGAATAGAAAGCTTTGGACACGAGGTGGTTAAACTGGAATTAATTAAAAAGAATTGATGTCACTCTTTTGAACGTGGAATGTGTGCCGACCGCGGCGATGTTCTTGTCAAGGCTCACCGACTTTTTGTCACGGCTGGAATTTAATTAGCGAAGTCAAACCGACATCAGTCAAATGATCATTAAAATGTGCTAATATTTGAATCGGGAAATAATTAGATGTAGTAGAACAAAAGAGGATCAAAGAGACTCAAGGTTGACTCCAACTCTGTTTATTATTTTCTTCCATTCTACAAATTTTGACTCAACAAAAATATTCTCTCAGTGTCAAAAATGTAAGAATGGAAAAATAAATATCATCTCTGATACAACAACAATGAATTTCTTTCTATCTATGTTGGGCCTTTGAAAGAAAAAACCCTTTATTATTAGTTCCTGCTCGGGCCTCGAACATAGACTGTAAATTCACAAGGTTAAGCTTAAAACTTTTAAGTTTAACTTTTAATTTATCAGGTTAAGAAACTCTGCTGCACAGATTTTATTAAAAAAGATTTAAGCTCCTGTTTCACAAGGTTAAGCTTAAAACTTTTAAGTTNTTCACAAGGTTAAGCTTAAAACTTTTATATTTATCAGGTCTGTTTAAGCTCCTATGGGCCGTACAAGATTACTAGGCGGGCCAAATTTGGCCCCCGGGCCTTGAGTTTGACACATGTGACACATCTTTATCGTCTATATTGTCTTCAATTCTTATATAAAAGCTTGTCTTCCCAATAGAGGGTGCTGTTTACAATCACAATGTTTGAGTGAGGGCTGTTTGATTAAATGTCTTTCCAGAATATTCCGGTGCCTCCAGTCCAGTCCTCTCATATACAGTCTAACATCACTCCAGAGTGACATAACTTAGGTTTGCACAATTTTCTAGTTCTGTTCAAATGGGTTGTAAATAATACTCATTCAAGTCAGGGGCCACATAAAACACTGTTAGGGGACACAGTCGGTCCCCGGGCTTCACTAAAAAACATGAAAGCATGAAAAGCTATTTACTTCCAATGTTGACGTCACATAAGGTTCTGGTAAACATCAAACATTTGAGCTTGATTTTCAATAGTAGTTTGAAACTCATCAGAGAAAAAAAAAAACACTGTCATCGTCAAAGAATATAATCCCCAGATTTCCCTCAGGATCAACAACAACATTCGACACCACTGTGCGGCTGCGTGTAAATGTCAACATGTGCCTCTAGTGGTGGAAACAGATTTGATGAGACGTAATGATCATTTGTCGAGATTCATGTTGACGCAGGAGGCTGGAAGTTTTCAACCACATTCCTCGACGTGATTTGCATCTTTTTCCTGGTGTCAATAAACTCAGCCCGTCATGCAGCTCATTCATTATTCACTCCCTCTGTAGG
>NC_024315.1:922293-949946 GCF_000523025.1 Cynoglossus semilaevis | reverse complement strand
TAATAATAACATTATATTACAATCATCAATTGTTGGCATATTGGTTTTATTGTTAAGAATTCAACCGTTTTGGTAAAAGTAAAATTATTTTATTATTATATTAGAATTATAATAAATAAATTATTATGTTCTATTAAAACAAAAATACAAAAATGTCCAAGTCTTTTGAAATACAACGAAGCTAAATACAAACTCATCAATGCATCAAATTCTAATTTCTATTGAAAGTGTATTTAAAAACCCGTGCTCCACAGCGCCCTCTGTCCTTCATCTCTTCTCTGTCGTCATATTTCTCTTCATCTGTGCGGTTCTATCCTGTCTGTTCACGGTGACTCCAGTCGTCGGCTCTAATGTCTGTGGAAGGTTAACGCGACACACTAATGTGACAACATAATCCCCCTCTGTAGGTCTCCTCCCTCTCACCGTGACTCCTCAGTGTCATTAAAAATTCATACAAAGAGCCACAGAGCCACACACTCAGTCACATCTCCACTCAACCACTCTCTCTCTCTCTCTCTCACACACAGGAAGGAAGGTCGTAGTCCTGCTGTTAGAGCATGTCTGCAAATTACCGAACCTGTGGGAAAACACAGACGAGAATCGATGTGATTGGTCGTCTGTAGGATAAGCATTGAAGCGGGAGACGAGGTTGTTGTCGAGAGCAGGAAAGGAGACATGGGAGGAAGTGTTGTGTGACAGAACTGAGGAAGAAAGAGCAAAGTGGTACAGAAGGAAAGATGAGTAGAGTGGAGAGAGAGAGAGAGCAGGTTAGGGTGACAAAGAATCTAAAAGGTCCGTATCGTACGTCACTTCGTGAGGTTATCTGTGATGCGTAACCTGAAAACCAAATCATTTGGCTTTGCACAGTGTAATAGATTCTGAGGAATTTTGGATCCATTCATCCATCCATTTATCCATCAGCCATTCATCCATCCATCATTCATCCATTCATCCATCCATCCACATCCATTCATCCATCCATTCATCCATCCATCCATCCATCCATTCATCCATATTCTCCATCTAGTCCACTCGTCCTTTAAGATTAAAACCAATCATAGCTTGAATTTTATTCATATCTCTACAACCTATTGTTTTATTTTATTAAATAATATACATTTCAATCTTGTCAGTAATGATATGTGACTGACTCGTCTTCTCTGCTGGAGCTGTGGGGTGTGTTTTGTTGATGTAAAGATTCACACACACAGTTGTTGAGCTGCTGTGTTTCTAACCAACTCGTCGCTGTATCTTAGCAACCGACCAACCGCCTGAAACAACAGGTGGAAGGTCTGTGTGTGTCTGTGTGTGTTTTCATCTGTGCAGTTGTGTGTGTGTGATTTTATCAAAGTGTTAAACACAGAATGAAAGACTCCACAGGTGGCTGAAGCTGTGGGGCGCAAATCTCAGCAAATTCAGTCGTTGGATGAGCAACTGAAGTCTCTCTCTGAGAGTTTTGAGGATAAAAGTTTATAGGTTTAACAGTTTCTAAAGTAGGAGAGAGAAAAGAGGACAGGACACAGAGGAGAATTGGAGTGATCTTTTTTTGTTTTTATTTCTTTGTGCCTGCGTCGTTTTCTTTACATCATCTTCAGCAGCCGTCCTCGACCGTCCGCAATTAATACGAAGACGGAGTATTTGGAAAGTGGAGCAGAGCGGAGGCAACAAGGCAGGGAGGATAAAAGAGGAGCGATCTGTGTGAGACAGCTGGTTTATAATACATGAGTGAGAGCAGAGATGGGAAAAAGTCAAAGTCACAGATGGAGGCGGATGAGTCATTTTTGTCTGCTTTTAGTCAGAAAAGTCAGGAAAAAAGTGGAAGATAAGTCAAAGGCTTCACCTGTCAAATCTGTCTTTTTTTATTTTGTTTTTTTTTTTTTTTATCACAGCCGTGGTTTAGGCTCACAGTGAAATCTTTAACTTCATTAAAAACTGAATTACAATAAGAACATGTGACTTTTACATCGTCAAACAGCAGAAGAAAATTAAATTGAGTCACAGCCGTGAGGTCAAACAGTCGATCGAATATTTGTCTTTATATAAAATGGAAAAAAAATAGTTTATAACATGATAATGATTTTTTTTCCCCAATAATAATAACATTATATTACAATCATCAATTGTTAGCATATTGGTTTTATTGTTAATATTTAACCGTTCTGGTAAAAGTAAAATGATTTTATTATTATATTAGAATTTTGTTGGCATATTGGTTTTATTGTTAAGAATTCAACCGTTTTGGTAAAAGTAAAATTATTTTATTATTATATTAGAATTATAATAAATAAATTATTATGTTCTATTAAAACAAAAATACAAAAATGTCCAAGTCTTTTGAAATACAACGAAGCTAAATACAAACTCATCAATGCATCAAATTCTAATTTCTATTGAAAGTGTATTTAAAAACCCGTGCTCCACAGCGCCCTCTGTCCTTCATCTCTTCTCTGTCGTCATATTTCTCTTCATCTGTGCGGTTCTATCCTGTCTGTTCACGGTGACTCCAGTCGTCGGCTCTAATGTCTGTGGAAGGTTAACGCGACACACACTAATGTGACAACATAATCCGGTTGCTCTCACCGCCAACAGCCTTGAAAGAAAGCAAAACAAGACCGACTTCGTTTTGCTTCCTTTGAATGCAGCACGTGTCGATACTCATAAATATTCACGGTACAGTAGCAGTACTGATGAAGAAGTACACGTGAGTGTTCCCACACAGCAGAAAGGTTGAAGCTTCCTGCCTTAAATTACTCCATAATCAGCCCAGCTATTAGAGATGAGTGTCAACAGAGGTGTTCAACACGGGGATGGCAACCCCCTGGCTGGTCCACATAGGTATTGTTTGTGGTCCATTTGTTTTTGTTTTTTTTGTTTTTGTTTTTTTTTTGTTGAATATGAATAATACTGTGTTATTTGATTAGTTAAGTTAATTACTGTATGAATAAAGTTGAATTAAAAACACGCACACATACATATTTATATATACTAAAGGGGTCCATCTCGCCATCTGCCATCCGATATGTCTCACATATTTGTAATAAATAAATACATCACTCAGTAACGGGGGCAGTGCTGTGAGACATGCGTTCAGTCTCTCAGTTTGCATGGCCTGAATACACACACACCCACACACACACACACACACACACATTTAAAGGACCCATATTCGCAGGAGCCGTCTGTACTGCAGGACGCTACAGGAGGTCGGAGCTTCACAGTCACACAGTGGAAATACACTGAGAACGTGAAACATATGAAACACCACTTGGTTATGAAGCATGTTTCATCTTTAAACCTCAAACAGACTGCAGTTTATACAGCAGAGTCACAAACAGCAGGGGGAGCCAGAGCGAATGTATGTTATATTATATTATGTTATGTTATGTTATGTTA
Organism: Cynoglossus semilaevis; assembly: GCF_000523025.1. NCBI lineage: Eukaryota > Metazoa > Chordata > Actinopteri > Pleuronectiformes > Cynoglossidae > Cynoglossus > Cynoglossus semilaevis. The sequence goes on along the minus strand of NC_024315.1, from coordinate 946,553 downwards.
TGTTATGTTATGTTATGTTATGATATTATATTATATTATATTATATTATATTATATTATATTATATTATATTATATTATATTATATTATATTATATTATATTATATTATATTATATTATTTAACAGAAACCTTTCTTGGACCCACAGAGCTGTGAAGGTGAACTTTGACAAACACCAACTTTACCCAGTCAGACTCACTCATCAGAGTGGACTTTGATTTTGTTGCCATTTCTCTTATAATTCCAAAACAAACCCTCAGAGTGAGTCAACAGAACACCGCGAAGCAGATTCCCTGGTTTTCAAAGTCAAAATAGAAGATAAACAGATTGATCCATGTCAAGATCACGCCGACCTGACATCTCTGCGCTGCACTCCACCAGCAGAAGGACAGAAATGTTCAAACAACTTGGTGCAGGCTGCCTGGATTGCTGGGGCAGATTAAAATTCTTCGCTCGGCTACAACAAAAGCCAATAATTAAGTGTCGGAGCGATTGAATTGGGGAGGAACATTGACCGTAAGTCTCTTTATTCTTGTCTTCTTGTCCTTTTGTGCAAAGATTTCACTGACGGCTTCAGTAAAAGACCGGAGAGTTTAATAAGATTTGAGTCGGACTGATGTAGTTGTTTAGCTAAACAAAGATTGACGTTTCTGTAACCTTTCACACCCGATCCAGTTATTTCATATTTTCCTCTCTCTTCCGTGTTCTTCTTCTCTCCTGACCTCCACCTGCACTCGTCACTCACGAGGGTGATGTTGTGTAAGCGGCGTCGCACCAGGACAATCTGTCTGTCCTTGGCCTGCATCGCTATTTTCCTCCATCTCTTCCTGGCTCTGCTCTCTCTCTCCATTTACCACCAGCCGTGTGACTCCCCACCGATGACCAAGGTGCACACGTCAAATCACCTGCCGTGCGCTCTCTCCAAACCAGCGGGGGCGTCTCCCGGTGCTGCTCAAGAAGATGCTTCCAATAAAGAGGGCAGTAATGAGGGCAAAGGTCGTGTGCTAACAGCTTCTGCTTCACCCGGAGTCCACGGCAGAATAGGCCATAACGTTGACAACGGCAACAGAGTTGAACCTTGGGAGTCTGGGTTAGAGAAACTGAAGGCGCTGTTTGAACATCCTCTGTACAATTTGCCCCGCCCCCCCATCTCTGAAGAAGACGTGCTGCTGAAAGTGAAACCAAAGGTCAAGGCTGTCGGGGAGAGCTCTCAGATGTGGTGCGTTTTATGCTGATGCTGAACAAAAAAAAAAGAAAGATATTTTTTCGTAGTTCATGTCCGTATCTTTCAGGTTCATCTCTATAAGGACAGCATTTATTCAACTCAAGATGAAAACCTAGTTTTATACTAATATTAATGTACAAGAATGTCAAATATAAAGGCAGAGTAGGTAAAAGTAGGTTGGGATTATTGTTCTCATTACCCCAGATTTTTTTAAATTAGCATCAGTAGCATCGTGTTCCCCATCCTTGAGGTAATAGATGACAAAATAAAAATATCTTTTTCCTTTTTAATCAGAATTTTATTATTTTTCATGTTACTGAGAAGTTTTTTAATCAGAATTTTATTATTTTTCATGTGAGAAGCTTTCTTTTGAAACCAGAATCAGAATTTTTTTTATCAGCAGATACTCTAACCAGAACAGTTGACTTTAAGGCCAACTCTTACTGTTGAACTTTATGTATTCAAATTCAGTTGATGTGTTTTTTTAACCTCTAGCTTTTTATGTTTACAGACTCACAGAGTAAAATTGGAGGTTGTTCGATTCAGAATATGTTGAAAACACGGTCCTTCATTTTTCCCACTTTGAGAATCTGAACTGTGTTAAAAATGTTTGATATTTAATGTGTTATCGATCAGTTTATTCCATGAATAAACCAAGCGGTATTTCTGTAGTACATTATGGTTGAAAATCCTTCACCTGATCACATTTCCTCCTCCGTCTCACTCTCCTGTCGGCAGGATCAGTGCCAGCCGGGAAGACTACGAGGGTGAGCAGTGGAACAGCAGCAGCAGCACTCACCCTCCGTGGCTGAGCTTCCACCTGGGCATCTCCCGCTGGCAGCTGTATGGTCAGCGTGACCCCAGTGTGGAGGCAGTGATGCAGCAGCTCGCCACAGAGCGCATCGTCAGTGCAGGTCTGACACACAGTTTACATCATCACCGCAGTCGTGACGGTGTCACAACAACACAAACAAACAGCTCGTACAACAGTGTCGGTTCTGACCTGTTATACAGTATGTGATGCTAAGGCTACAGTTGGAAAAGCTATGTTTTTCTTCCTTTTTCCCATGTAGATATGCTTATGATCATTTTTACTAAATGACTACATTTCAAGGCATACGTTATTTGTTATTATCCCATCACAAAATATTATTTTCATTTAACTTTTATGTACGTATATATATATATATACACACACACAAAGTTAAAGCAAACTATGCCAAAGTACTTTTTTTTTTTTTTTGGTTTTGGCTCTGTATTATAATCATCAGCTTCAATCACCAGGAAGGAAAAAGAAAAAGGCTTTGATTAATCTTGTTCAATCTCATTCAATCTCTCTTCATTGTGGTCTGTCTGAATCGTGTAGTATAAAAATACGACTACAGAGTGGTGGAGCGGGAGTTCTTCTTCTAAAAGAGTAGATTCTGGAACTGAACCGTTTCTGTTTAGTCAGAGACACGTTCTCCGATTCATTAATATACGATGCCACAGGCTGTGCATAAATACACTGAAGGTGCTGGGTCCAAGATGAATGGGGAGGGTGTTGCTCCAGAAGAGGCGTCTAATGTGAAATCAATGCTGAATCAAAAATGCAAAGGGGTGAAAATCTGCAGTGTTGGCTGTTAGGAAGAGATGTAAACCCTGTGTATCTGACTGCAGGGAGAAATCCTGATTCTCCATCAGAGGAAATGGACCTAATGGTCAGTTGGGTCCTTACTGGGAATAATCTGGAAATATACAGGTTTTATCTACAACGGTGAGGATGTGTAAAGAATGAAAAAAAACACACACAATCAAAACAATAGAAAATAGAACATAATGGGTTTTTTTTCCTTTTCTTTCGGTTCTTTGTTTTGGATGGTGCTGTGTGTGTGTCATTCTGATGTATTGCGTTTGTATTTGTGTGAGTCTGTCAGCCTTTGTGTGTGTGGTGGTGGTTGTTATGGTAACTCTTCCCGTTATTGTTTTTCTAGTGCAGAAACCTGGAGGGACACAATTGAAGCTGGTGATGTCATACCCCAACTACGGACAAGCCATGTTGAAGCCCATGAAGTGAGTGACAGAGAGGAGGGAGTGAAAACACAAGGAAGTTAATCCTCTCAACTAGTCAATACTAATAAATATTAACGTGTATACTAAGGACGAAGAAGAGATTAACGACAGAGTTCAGGTGTGGAGAAACTGCCGATTAAAACCAGGCTTGAGGCAGAGAGATAACCGACAAATCAGAAACAGAAATTGTTCTGTAGTTCAGTCCAGGAACAAGCAAAAATTATCTTTATATTTTTTAAAATTTTTTCTGTATTTTAGTCTGGATATCAGGTCCAATCTACACCCTTAAAGGTGCACTATTTTTTATGTATATTTATCTATTTATGATAATTTTTAAATATTTATTTATTTGATGTAATATGATGTAAGTATTGAAGGATTAGTAAAATGTTATATAAATATTAATGCAAATTCCAGAAATAAAAATTTGAAAATCCTCTAATAATAACAATAATAATTTTTAATTATATCAGCATCAACCCAGTGCTCAATTTTAAAAAATAATAATAATTAGTAAGTCAAAATATAAAAAAGAGATGTAAAGAAATATATGTGTTTGATGCCTCACCTCACCTCGTCTTACACAAACATGTATAGTTAATGTAGACTGTATAGTGTACAGTGTTTCTGGTCTTACTGGACTTTGCCTGTGCCTGGCAGGCAGGAGAGAGATGATGAAACCAACTACAACCTCTACTACTTCTCTGACTTGGAGAGGCACAATGCCGAGATCGCTGCTTTCCACCTTGACAGGTTGAACTTCAGTTCTTTCTCAAATCATCTATTCACAAAGACAGCGAGCAAAACAGTGGTCTAGGTGGCCATTAACTGAGGAGGTGTTGTAGAACTCTGTATTATATCGGCCTTCTTTCACCTGCTCTCTAGGATTTTGGGCTACAGGAGAGTTCCCCCTGTCGTGGGGAGGCTGGTGGATGTGATAAAGGAGATCAAAGATATCACCACTGACCGCAAGCTGGCCAAAACATTCTTTACCTCCCCTGGTATTGAAGCCAGAAAACCATTGATACCTGTCCATTAGTTATAGTTACTATTCTCTTTGAACATCGTTCCTTTTCCTCTGCTTCTTTCTCCCTCTCCTTTATGCTCCACCAACTCCCCCTAGTGGGAAATGTGTGTTTCTATGGCCAGTGCTCTTACTACTGTTCTACAGAGCATGCTGTGTGTGGTCGTCCCAAGAAACTGGAGGTCTCTTTGGCTGTCATGCTGCCAGACCTGTCCCTGGCCACCCGGAGGAGCTGGAGATCCCCGTGGAGACGGTCCTACAGCCGCAGCAAAAAAGCAAAGTTAGTGGGAATAAAGTCTGGTTCACTCTGTTATGTTGTGTATCTCTGTGAGGTTTTCACAGCACAGTTTTTTTAAATGCTACAAAGTCTGTTTATAAGTAATGTAAAAACTTGAAAAGTCATCAGATGACGGGTGTTTATATAAACACATGGAAGTAACATGTCATATAATCCACATTTGTCCATATTTAAATATGATTAAACCACAGTATTATGTCTTTTTGTGTCATAGTTGGGAGACAGATCCTAACTACTGTTCCAGTGTGAAACAGATCGCACCGTACAATAAAGGAACAAGACTGGTGGATTTCATGGACATGGTCATACTGGACTATTTGATGAGTATGTTTACACTTTATAATTTGTGATTTAAAGGTGGGGAATTAGATCACAAATTATTCTTTTAAAATGATGTTTTACTATTCAAACCTTTCTTCCGTTTCTGATCACTGTTTATTAATATGGACGACGTGACGTTGGAGCCGCTCTGGGTGAAACGATGACGGCCATTTTGTTTATGATGATTTTTTATTATTATTTGTGATGAGTTTAAAACACATTTGCTTTTCCTTCTGCTGTGTTGTGACACATATTTCAATAAGTCCAGTAGTGTTCTGCGCGTGTTACGATACAAACTAAAACGTTCCATAGCTTATAATACGGTACTAATGTAAGAGAGTAAAGTTTAGAGTACTACTAAATAAAGAACTTAAATGTTTCGAACACCATTTGGGTTCATTAGGAGGAAATAATAACGATCGTAGAGGCGAGTGTTTCAGAGAGAAATGCTGAGATTAGGTTGAGTACAGAACCACCGTTTTACTTGGTTTTGACACCAAAACAACCATTACCAAGTAAGTAAGTACGTTGACAAACGTAATTTATTAAGAACAATATATCGACGGCTGTGACCGTTAAACGTTGATTTTTGTAGACTTTACTTAGGGTTACGCGCTGGTTCTAAAAAAAATCTAAATGAAAGTGTGACTGTTTGTAGTTATTGTCGTAAAATGAACAAAAATACACCAGTTAAAGTTAGACGATTTCGTCTGGAGCGGACGTTTTCATTCATTCGACCTTCACCACAGACAGAAGTTTCTGGTCGTATATCGTAGCAACGAGTCGTCGCCGTGGTTTCAGTCAAAACTTCTTAACAACAGGTAAGACCGTTCTCCCTTCTCTGCTTAGAATGTTTAAACATGAACAACATTTTATTTATTTGTGTCATTTTTGAAGCTACATATGGAGTAAAATTAAACGTCGTTGAATTAAATGACTTTTAGTCTACAAAAAACTTTTTTGTATATTGCCTGCTTGGTATAGAAGTATAAAACTACTAAGTTTCAAGCAATTCTATGTTTAAAAGCTAATAAATCAGGAAAGTTTGAATTTAAGTTAAAAAAGTTGTCTTTCTCATAGTAGTAGTTGTTCTACTCATTATTCTTGTTGGTATTTTGTTAAAAACATTTGAATAAATGTCAAATCTGTGGTTTTGGTGTAGCAATGGACCCTGACACATTTCCGGCCCAGAATTGATTTATTTATTTATTTATTTATTTTATCAGATATGCAGCAAATTCACAGGGAATCTTGGAGACTTTCCTAAAATCAAAATGAGAAAGGGACTTGACCTTTCTAGAAAGGTAAGTACTGAGAAGAAATATCGCCTTGTACCACTCCTTTATGTTAAATTCTCTTTGTTTTTTGTTGACCCTAAAATTCAAAATAAAGCAATTGTACTGTCATGTCCATATAGACTAATTTTTTGTGTGTGTTTTTTCAGATCACCCCAGCAAATCTATCTCTAAAGGATACAGAGTAAACATATGGTATTTAAAAATAGATTAGCAGCATGTCTGCCGCCTCATCAGTGGAAAGATCTAATGATCAAATACGTGGTAAAGTCAGGACTCGGTCTGAACATCGGAGGAATAAGAATACCAACACCCATGAAGTGACTTTACCCACATTGTGTCCAAAGTCGTCTCTCTCAACGGACTGCCTGCCCACGTCAGTGGTCAGGCATCCCAAAGTCATCCATGATGTTGCCTCTGAAAGAACATCAGTGCTGCAGCTTCCTCCACTGAGTTCTCAAGTTGGATCTAGGACTGTCATAACTAACACAACATGGTCTCAGGAACCTGGATCCAAGGTTTCAGCACTAGGGACAGATTCACTTGTCACGTCCGCTGCTGAGGTGACAGCCAGAAGGTAACATTACAGATGCTTCCCTAAGTTGTCAGAAATAAAATCCACTGTTTCTCCCAGCCAATATTTAAAACTGCACAGAGCGACTGACAAATCATAGGCAATAAAACTTTGTCATTAACCTTATGTGCAGAAAAACATTTTACTTTATGAACCAGCCCTTTGTATCCAAATAATAACAACACAGTCTTCAGAATTAACCACACATTCAGTACTTTTACCTTAAATACGTCCTTCAACTCATATATGCTCATCCAAATGGCTTTGGTGACCAGCTCTTTGCAATTATTTTGTATTTAATTCTTCAACACTGTCCTTGACAAATAAACATATAAGATTAAAGTCAATACCTATTAGATGTGTTTATTCTGGAGGCCTTTAGTGTTAGTGTATGGCAGAGGGGCCAAAAGAAATAAAAATTATGAAAGTTTTAAGACTGTGCATGCAGGAAATAATACAGATTGCAATGCGTATCTACCCATATTTTATTTTTTAATCATGTTCTGTTTTTAATGTTTTAGTCTTATGAAGAATCATGCACTCAGAGGAGATTCGACTGGCCAGGATAAGCTATCTTCTTTGAAAGGAGAGAAAGTGACAAATCGGACTAAGATGCTCCTCACTGGAACAGATGTCCTTCAAATGTTTGCCCAGAAAAGGCAGCAGGCGGATTTTCAGCATTATTTTCTCAAAGCTGTGCACGACAACATTTACAGGTATTGGTGTAATGTCTCCTGTCTCCTGACAATGGTCTGAACAGTATTTGAAGGAAAGTATGTCACTGGCATCTTCTTGTATTTAGACCCTATGACCTGCAGGTGGTTGATTCCAGTAAGGCAGGCTCTGAGCACTACATCTTCTCCCGCTATTCTGTCCTATATGTGACAGAAAAAGGTTGTGGTGGATTTGTCAGTCTAGCAGAGTGGCACAAAGAGTCAATGTTGTGGACAGCCTTGCAGGAAATTACATTCTTTAGAAACTTCAGGCTGCGAAAATCTTTCACCTGGTGAGTTCACAATGAAAATGTTAACATGAACAGTAGCTGAAACATGTACAAAATACATCAATCTCACAGAAAAAGTCAGTAGCTGAAACATGTACAAAATACATTAATCTCACAGAAATAGTAGATACCAGACTTGCCCTTAACAGACTTTCTGTCTGAATTGCCTTTTTTATGATGTGTTTTTAATCTGTATTTGATGTTCTCACTTTAATGTCTACAAGGTGGCAGAGATGTGTGCAGAAGATACGTTTTCATCGCCGGTGTGAGGCTCTGCGAGACCAGCTGCTGATCAGTGTGCCTCGGTTTAGAGATGCTCTTTATTTGTTTTCCAGGTTAGTCCAACAAAAATGTTGCTGTTAATTTAATTTATTTTTTTAAAGACACTAAAATTAGTTTTACGTTTACTGAAATGACTTAACTGTTACTTATAGAAATGAAATGTTTTCTCTGGGTTATAATTTGATTTGATGTTTTCATCCTAACCCTGTCTTTGAGTTACAGTTTTATAGAAGACGTCAAGGAGACTCACTTGCTTCCCTTGGGAGAATTTCAGAGCTACACACTGCCTGACTTCAGGGCAGCACTTAATGTCAAAAGTAAAGAATGTCTCCAAATTCTTAAGAAGTTTTCAGAGTATCGCACTGCCATCTTAATTGAGGTATTCTATTGTGTGTAAAGTGTGATTTTATCGCACTGCCATCTTAATTGAGGTATGCTATTGTGTGCAAAGTGTGATTTTTTTGGAAAATATTTTGTGATCTTTAAAAATGTGTCTGGATCTGAATTTCTTTCCCAAAATTGAAGTGTTTTGGCCTAAAAAGTTTTATTGTCTACTTTTGGCTGATCTGTGGTCAGCTTGTCAGTCTTGTACTTTTTCTAAAAGGGTCATAAATACTAAAATAAATACTTTATAAATACTTTTTGGAATTCTACAGAGAGCGTATGCTGTTGTTTTCCATGAGTCTTACTGTTTCTCTTGTCACTGCTCTTATTTTACAGGTCAGGGAGGACGTCTTCAAGGAACACCAGGAGCTGCAGGTGCATGTGCAATATGCTAAAATCCCAACTAAGTGCTATAAACCTATTCACCTCCAGCTGGCTCACCAGCAGCAGCTAAAGAGGCAATTTGTTCACTCCAAAAGCACCCTGCAGAAGTTGGGGAACTTTGGGAGTCTTATCAATCACATGACGTTGCAAAGCTTGGCCACAATCATCAGTCAAGATGTCGTCTCTTTCCTGAAATGTGTTCTGGAGGTGACACATGCATTTAATTTGTAATATATTATATACAGTATATATATATTATATATTGCTGCCCAGTACTTTGCTTTTTGAAGTAAACTAGTAAATTAAGCTTTCTGTCATTTTTAAAAACTAAATAAATTAATGTATATGTTTTATTAGAGAGAGAAACCGCAGCAGTGCAGTTTTTTCCAAACTGAGCTGCGTTTCAGTGCTGAGAATCTGTTGACAGTGGAGCCACCAGTACATCTGTTCAAAGAGGCAGTGAGTGAAGTTTTACTGACTGCTGCTGATTACATAGTTGAGGTAAAATGGCAATTTTGATGTGCCCTAAGATGCACGAAGAAATCCCATCCACATGATTTGTGATTCCATTCTGAACTTTTGTTTTTTTCAGACATGCGAAAGATGTGGATTATTCTTAGAAATGAGCAGCTCTGATTCTTCACTTGATTTTTCTGAGGACCCCAGTGGTGTTGAGCCTCTTACTATGAAAGGTAAGTTCTAAAACTTTTTTTATTTAACTATGGAATAGTGCGTGCATCTCAAACATCAGCTGCACATAATGATTTACCGAATTATTTTAACTACAGTGATTGTGAATCTGTTTTAATTCCTAGAGGTACTCACCAATTCTGATGGATCATCTGGCTGCAGAAATCTTTGCAGCTGGCAGATGCTCAGAGACGTCTCAGCTCACCTGCTGCTGCTGCCGAAGCAAAACCAGCTAATGATGCAGGGCAACATGGTGCAAAGCTGCTACTATCCTCTCTCTAAGAAGCAATTAGAGTGGCAGATAAGAAACAGTGACCCTTCAAAACACGCTGAGACTGAGCTGGTCAAGATCATGAAGGTGAAATTCTCCCAGGAATCCAGTGGTTAAAGGTGGTGTAATTGTCCAGTAGATGACCACTGACTTGAATGGGTTCTCATTTTCTATGGGGACAGGCAGCTGAAGCAGACACACAGCGCATGTTTGAGGACTACAAATGGTTGGTGCACATTAATGCATTTATCAATCAATGGAGTTCCTCCGCCTCTGTGGAATCAATGACACGTCAGCCAGCTTCACAGTATGAAGAGGACATTATAAAGATCTGTGAATGGATTGAAAGAATCAACACCATTCCCTCGACCGTCTCTACCTCCACACAGATGTTCATTATATACTGCACCAACACTAAAGAAACTCTAGGTACAGGTTACCAACTTGGAATACTGTGACTCTGTGGTCATTGAAGAGGTTTTAAACATTTTACTTTAACATTTACATTATATGTTTTTTTTTGTTTTGTTTTTTTCAGAGCACCAGCTGAAGGTCATTGAAAAGGCGTTGCTTGAACAGCTTGTCATGCAGATTAAGCTGCACTCAAAGAGTTTTATATCAGACTTGGAAATGATGAAAGATGAACTCACAGCAGATCCACAGGACTCACATGATCTATCAACATATGCACAAAAGGTACCGCACATACAGGATCTAATCACACTTCTGGTTCATGCCATTGCAAAGATGCATATTGTTCTATATTCATGCAGGCGTACATGCAGAATAGTCACGTCCTCCAATCAAAGATGAGTCAAAGTGTTGAATCATCAAACTTCTTCAAATCTCTCTGTCTTAATCTTAATATATGCTGATTCAGCGGAGACGTGACGTTGTCACAGACTCCTGTCTTGTTCACACATGAACTATAAATTAATTATCAATAGGAACATCCAATACATAAACCACTGTTAAAACATATTTAACACATATTTGTTAAAGCCACAACACACAATACTTTTATTTTGTTTAAATTTAAAATACAATCTTCATCAGGGAAATTTTAAAATGTTTCCTCTGCAGCTTTCACAGTCTCTGGAAATGGTGCCTGACATGCAGACGAGGCTGGAGTACATTCACTCCCTTCAGGACGTTGTTTGCAGATATTATAGAGAGATGACAGAGCAGGAGCAGATTGTGGAAGACAAGGTTTGCACTTAAAGCTACTTCATTAATAACTCCATTTGATCCAAACTCCTCACCTGTCTTTGTGTTTTAATTTCAGATGCTGCGCCTGTGGGAGAGCTTCAGACCGTTGTTGAATGAAGCTGAGTCAGTCATTAGTCACCGTCGGCCCTCAGCTGTTAATGCAGTGGACACAATGGTCTCACTTATGGGCCGTGACCTTGAAAAGGTCCTCTCCGAAGCCTCTTCTGGACCCTTCCTCGACCCGGCTCAGAATGCAGAAGAAATGGTCTCCAAACTTAACGAGATGTGTTCACATGGTAACAAACTGTATGCGAAGCTGAAGCGACTGAACACAGAAAAACAAAACCTACAAGGTAAAACTATGGAAAAACTTTAAACTAAACACATTTGAACGATTTTTTTATATTAAATTGAACTGCAAACTAACTCTAAACATTAATGACCATGTTGTGTCATTTTAGGATGTGCAGTGGATTTGAACATTTTTACAGCAAACATTGAAAAAGTAACAGCCTGTAACGATTTGTGGAAACTGAGAGCTGCATTCACCACATGGTGTGAGGAGTGGAAACTGCTGCTTTTCAGTAAGGTAACCTGACAAGACCTTTTCTAATTTACCAAAACATATATGCATACACAAATATGGAAATGACAATGTAAAAAAAATGACATACTCTTATCTATACAGCATTTTGAAATGATTCATTTTACAGCATTTTATTATAAATATTTTCATGGTTATCATCTTTTCAGGTACAAGTGTCTGAAGCTCAGCAGAAAATTGTTACGTGGAAGGAACAGGCTCGGTCCATAACAGGTATCACACCAACCCATGATGCAGTGCTGCAAGGAACATTCGAGGACCTGGAAAGCTTTAGCAATCAGCTTGCAGTGATGGCCAAGTTGCAGAGCCCCACACTCAGGCTTAAACACTGGAGAGCTATTTTTAAAGGTCAGACAGTCTGTCTATATACGATTAAAATACTCTGCAGAACAAATTATAACAAATGTATTTATAATTTATACATATACGTCTTGCAGGTTTGAATCTCCCTGAGATCCCAGAGAAGGAAGTAACTGTTAATGAGCTGATGTCCAAACAGCTTGAAGTTCATCAGAAGTTAATAACACAGGTACTAGGAAAAATATTTGATGAGTTTTTGATGAATTTTGTGATCTAATCAAACCAAACTATTTATAAATGATTTGACCTAAATGGTAAAAACTAAAATGTAACTATCAAAATAATGCATTAAAGCATTTTGTGTTGTCAGATATGCACTGATGCTGAGGCAGAGTTTAATATGGAGCAGACCTTCCTTAAGCTTCAAAAAGGGTGGAAAACCAGACTGTTGGAGCTGGATGATTTCACTCAGTTGAAAAGGGTGGAAAACCAGACTGTTGGAGTTGACTGTTTGGCAGCAACCGGAATTAACAGAATTACAGAAGTCCATGGAGGGTATTGAACTCCAAACGTCTAGCCAACACTCCTGTAATGAGTCGAGATTCATCATTACTGGTGAGTCAAGTCAGCAGAAATAAAATCAGTTTATTTAAAAAATTGGCAAGAAAATAAGAACGTCTTTACATGTTGGTAGAAACTGCAGTAATGTTCTTCCTCTTACTGTAGGTTTTGAAACTTGCTTTGCTGAGATAGAGAATGACCTGATGAGTCTTTCTGTGATGTTGAAGTCTCCGTACAGTCTTGACATTAGGGAGCAGATGGAAGACTGGGTTCAGTCACTGCAGTATCTTGGTAAAGTAAAATCAGTACACATTAAGAAACAGTGTATGTATCCAGATGCAAAAAAAAATTCAATTATTTCCTCTTGTCTTTAAACATTATTAGAAAAACTACTTGATTTATTTGAAAGTTACCAACAAATGTGGACTTCTCTGACAACGACGTTTAATGGAACAATTTTTGCTGCTCAACATGGAAATCTGGTATGTTTCTGTTTTCCACAGTTGCAATACTTTATTTATTTAATATTTTATTTATTTCAATATTTTTTGGGTGAAGTTCATTTATGACTCAATGTTTTATCTTTGTTTATCGTAGCTCGAAGAGTTCAAACCTGTTGACATGGAATTTAAGGAGATAATGCAAACCCTATCAACTGACCCCCACGTGTTGAACTTGATTGACTTCAGCAGAGCAAGTGAAAGATTTAGTGGTAATGATCTTTACACAGTCCTTATCAATGGACTGTCAATAATGGAGATGATCTCCAGCCAGATGACGGACGCCCTGGATTCACCACGTGAACAGTTTCCTCGATTGTGGTTTTTGAGTGACAAGGAAGTATTTCAGCTACGTGTCGGTCACCCAGCACCTTCAATATTTCAGTTTTTTGTTCAGAAATGCTTTAAAGGCGTTCACAGCCTGGACTTCAAAGATGAAATCAAAAGAAATGCACAAAAGATTGATGGGGACAAATTTGGACGTGGACAGATACAAGTTTGGGGATTTTCTTCACTCCTTGAGGAGCACATTCACTTCATATCTCCGATAAAACAAAATCTCCATGTGCCAGTTTGGCTAAGTGAATTTGAGAAGACATTGAGCTTGACCGTAAGGCGTCTTTTAAAGCAGTGTTATTCTGCAATGAACAAGTTCCAGGCATCACGCAACAATAGACCTGTTGTTGGAGAAAAACCAGATGGAGGTCGAAAAGATACTCAACATGTCCTGGATGTGTTGGCCGAGTATCCTCTCCAGTGTGTGCTGCTAGCTGAAGAGGCTAAGTGGTGCAGTGATGTTCTTCAAGTATTCCGAGAAAAAAGCGACGTGAAGCTCAGCACCCTAAAGGAAACTAGTGCTGGACGTGAAGCTCAGCACCCTAAAGGAAAACAATGCCAAAAAACTGAAAAACATTTGCCTTTCAATAAGGATTAAATCAGCTAAAAGTCATCCTTCAATTTCTAAGTACACAATGGTGTGTTTAGGTGCTTTAGTCCAGCTTACCATGAATCATGCTCGGCAGCTCTCACAGCTCATGGAGGTACAGTGTCAGCCAGAGTCGTCCTTTGAGTGGCTCAGTTTGTTGAAATATCATATAGGCCCAGAGAGTCCGATTGTGAAGGGCAGTGATGATCCACCGTGTCAGGTGAATGTTTTTGGTTATAACTTCCAATACGGCTGTGAGTATTTTGGTCCAGAGGACTGTGTGATGGTTCACACCCCTTCCACAGACAGGGCAGTGCTGGGCATTCTCCTGGCTCTGACGAGCTACAGATGTGGATATGTGACTGGTCCGTGCATGTCCGGAAAGACAAAGACTGTCCTTCAGCTTGGGACAGCACTGGGGAGACAAGTTGTCCTCGTACAGTGTTCTCCACCTATGAGACTGCTTAGACTCCAGCAGATGTTATCTGGTGCCCTACAGACTGGAGCGTGGCTTCTGCTCGACAGTGTGGACTTACTAACAAGCGAGGTGCTCTCCTCAGTAGGACAACATCTATTAGACATTCACCAATCCTTCTGTGGTTTGAGTCAAAGAGCGACTGATGAGCAGAAAGAAACAACAGCTGCTGGAAATGTCGGCTGCCTAAGTATTGACCTAGCAGGAAAAAAGATTCCTGCTAACCCCAATTACGGATGTGCTCTCATCACCTCCAAAGGATGCACATCCAATTTCTCGGAGAGTTTGTGTTTTGTAATAAGACCAGTGGTGCTAATCCGTCCAGATTACAGGATCATTGCAGAAGTAACGCTCACGTCCTTTGGCTTCTCTGACGCCGTGGCTTTGAGTCATCGTTTGGTGACTCTCATCAGCCTGCTAAAAGATTCTTTCTGTTTGCCTGGCTTTATCAGTCAACACCAGAGCAGCCATCTCATTACCTTGCAGAAGATCATCTCCGTCTCTGGGAAATACTTCAAAGAAAGTCTGAGGGAACAAGACATTTTAAATGAGGCTGCGGAAAAAAATAATTTAATGTATTTTCGAAATGTGTCTTGCAAGGAGCCTGAGAAAGCTTACAACAAATCTGATTATGCGCCGAGATCCTCCAGCTCATGTTTTATCAAGCAGAGCCTAATGGAGGAAACGGCTGTTGTCAAAGCAATACTTTCTGTGTTAATACCTGCCATGTATGACCAGAAGAAAGCCTCACAGTTCTACGTGATTTTAAAAGATTCATTCCCACTCGTTTCTCAGTTTCCTCTTTCCCAGCACCAAGATAATCAGCTTAGAGATGCTGTAACACGTGAACTGCAACTGAGGGGATTTTACCCCGATCCACAAATAATTTGCAGCACGCTCACCCTCCACCAGACAATTCAATTTTCTCAGACAGTTCTGCTTATAGGCCCCTCAGGTAGTGGGAAGACAACTAGTTATTCTTCTTTAGCAGGAGCTCTCAGTAGCCTGGCTGCCACGAAATCAGAACACGTGATGGATTCACAGACCTTGGTCAACACTGTGGTTTTATTTCCTAATGCCATGTCCCGTGATGATTTATTTGGCTTCTTCTGTGCGAAACGAGGATGGCAAGATGGAGCTGTTACAAAATTATTAAGAAAGTTAGATGTGTGTACAGTGTCCCGTGGGTGGAACATGCAGAAGAAAAGTGATCATAAACCTGTAGCCAAATGGCTGGTAATGGATGGAGATCCTGTCGGGCAGCCCAGCTGGTTGGACTATTTAACAACACTATGTGATGCCAAGGACCCTTGTTTTTCCCTACCGTCTGGGGAAAAACTTGTGCCATCAAAATTACACCTGAAAGTACTTTTTGAAATGACAGACCTAAGCGATGTAAGTCCCTCTACACTGAGTCGCTGCAGCCTCGTAAATTTTGTAGGGGCTGACGTGTGGAAATCTGTGTGGAAGAAGGAAGTGACTGCTCTTTCCCGCATCTTCAAACTGGATCAGGATACCTTGAAAGTGTGGAATCGTCTCGCTGAAGATCTTTTCTCCCAAACTTTAAGTCTGCTTAGGCAGAAGGCTTTGATCTCTGCGGTCTCCGGAGAAGGAAAATATTCTAACAGCCCCACACGTGGCCTGCAAGAAATCCTATCATTTGTGCGGCTCTTATCTGCCCTCCTACAGTATTTCCAGAAAGAATTAGAAAACACTGAGGCAAGACAAGACACCAGAGGAGGTACATTGTATAAGAATTATTCTTTATTTATGGCATTTCTCTACCGGGGATCTTATCATTATATATTACTGAACATGTTGTACTTTTTGATTTCTGTGCTAGATGTAAGTCTACACGATGGAAAGCTGCTTGCCAGAAACATTTTTCTCTTGGCTTATATCTGGGGATTCGGCGGACATCTGCATCCTAGGTAGGAACTGTATTATTGTGCTACCATCAATGAAACAACTACATTTACAGAAAGAACCACAACAAAATCAAAGATATTACTGCATCAAATGATTCATTTATCACTAACCAATTCATATTTTGTTTTTTTATTTAGCCACTGGCCACAGTTTGACCTGTTGGTCCGCCAAGTGCTGCTTTGTTGTCGATACAAAATTGTGATACCAGAGGAAGAGAGTGTGTTCGAACACTTTTTCGGTATCAACGTTAAGATGTTTCCCAAAAACACACCGTCATCAGAGGTTTGACCACAACATTGTTCAGCATAGGTATACCATATATATTTGACATATTTGCATATTCAACTGACGATCTCTTTAATGGGTTCTTGCAGTATAGGAAGTATTCCTATCTCCTCAACATCATGTTGGAGGCAAATCAGCCTGTGCTGCTGGCAGGTGAATGTGCCACTGGGAAAACCAACCTGTGCCAGTCTTTGCTACGTTTTGATCGGCCGCACATTGGTCTAACCGCGAGTCCACTCCTGAGCTACAGAGAGTTTCTTGTTATTCTTAAAAACTTCGACAGCCAGAGGCTCTGTAAAGATGATGCAGGTTCTGTAGCCGATAAGTCCAGACTGCTGCTGTTTGTGGATGATTTGCATGAAGCCCCCTGTGGTGAGTTAGAAACACACAAGAGAAGTCTGTCTGAACATTTATTTAACATTGTTTTCTTTTTCTGCTTTTGATAGATTCCTTTGGGAAGAAATCAACTGCTCTAGAATCCCTACGGCAGAGCATGTCAACGGGAGGGATTTTAACATTTATTAACAACCACTTTGAGTTGCTCAATTCTGCCCAAATCAGCTACCTGGCTACCTACTGTGTCTCAGGATGTGGCCGTAACGTCTTATCACCTCGACTGTCGCAGCTGTTCTCCGTCTTTGTGCTGCCAAGTCGATCTACGGAGACGATATTCTCTCTCCATTCTCAGAGATTTCATTCGTGGCTGGAAGGTTCGGAGCTTCAACAAAGCACTGAGGACATGACCCGTTGTATTATCACAGCAACTAAGACATTATGTCATGCTGTAAGTGAGCAGTTTCAACCAACCGCAGCGAGGCCACATTTGATGTTCTCTCAGCATGACATACAGAAGGTTTTTGAAGGCATGTACCTGTGGCAGCCTACCAACAGAGCCACGTGGACAAGACAAAGAGAGAGCGCCCTCTCTGGACGTCCTCAGGGCCTCACAGAAACATCAGCTTCAGTAGCTTATCTCTGGATGCACGAGTGCATGCGTACCTTTGCTGACAGGTTATGGTCAGAGAAAGAACGCACACGTCTCGTGTCACTCGTAGCCAAAGTTGCCACAGAACATTTTGGAATTGGATTGGATAAACTGCACAATGAAAATGTTCCAGTGGATGTTCCACCAGCTGTCACAAAGTCTCATCCACCCACAGACACCAAAGACACCTGTGAACAAACACACGAAGATACAGAATCTACCGATCCAATGAAAAAAGATGCATCTGTGGAAGCGTCCCCAGTGGCTAAAAATAACACTTCAGATGACAAAAATCTAAACACTGGACCCGTACAGCCTCAGACTCTTCAACACATTGAAACAATAATGTTGACTCTTGTATATGGACCTGAGCTCCTTGAACCTGACGGTTTTCTTGAACAGCAGCACAAATTCAAATTTGACTCTTGTTATGTGGAACAAGACCCTAATGTTCTGCTGCAGAAATTGTCAGTTCTCCTAGACAGAAACCAGGGATCGGACATCGTTAATGATTGTGATGTCATATCCAGATACGTACTGCATACAGATAGAGTCAAACAACTGTTACATATACAAAGAGCGCTGCTCGTTCCAGGAGGACACGGAGTGCTTACGAGCTCTGAAGTAGGCACCGGTCGAAAGACAACTGTCCGTTTGGCCGCTTTGATCACAGGCCACCAGTTGATTGAGGTACATCCGGGCAATGAGAACGAGCTGCACGAAATTTTGAAAGAGGCCGGGAATCGAACCAGAGTGGACGGAGTTAAGGTCATCATACTGGCCCACGAAGAAATAAGTGAGTGTGTTAGAGAGGAGCTTTTGGTAGCAATGGCCCGCAGGACATACCCAGCAGTTTACACAGAGGAGGAGCTGAACAACCTTGTTTCCAGAGTGACAGCTGTGGAAATGTCAACCAGATACAGAATGGACAGTTGGATGCTTGACAAGTAAGAAGACATTTTAAAAACTCCTTAAAAACTCCTTAAAAAGGAAAAAAAAAGTTCTCACTTTGGTAAATTGAACCTGTTGTCTATATTTCAGGTTCTTAAACCAGGTCCATAAAAATGTCCACATCTTCCTTTTGATGTCTAATCAATCAAACAATGAAAATGACAACAATGTAAGTATTTTCTTTATACTTGTATCTATATATCACAATAGCGCAATCATCCTGTAGGACTTTTTTATCCTAAACTTCTCCGTAAGTTCTAGTAGGACACTGAGCTGGACAAATTTACCAAACGCTAATTCTGGACTCTCTTTTCCTGAAGTGTCACAGTCATTATTTGTCTGTTCTCTTCATGTACACTTTGTGAAAAGTGTCCTTACAAAGCTGAACTTTTTTTTTTTAAAGACATGTAAAAGATTATATTTTACTTGACCCAGAGACAACTATTGAAGGCCCTGCAGCTGGGCTGCTGTATTGAGCTGTATCGACCGTGGTCCAGCCGGTCTTTAATGGAAGTTGCTGCTCAGCGCTTGAAGAACAGAGTCAACGATTGTGAGTTATTTCTCCAGAGTAATAAATGTCCAAGGCTAAGGCTAAGGCTGCACTGACCAATGTTTGCCTTTGCCTTTTTTAACTCAGTGGAGAGGGAATCATTAGTGGAATGTCTGTCTGTGACCACGGCAGGAATCCATCAGTCTGCATGTCGCTACGCTTCTGTCCTTCTTCAAGCCCAGCCTTTCAGTCCTCAAACCTACGTGGAGTTCCTGGCTCACTTTGATTTTGTCTTCAACCACTTAAAAACTCAATATCAGGAAAGAGCAGACAGGTAATTAGTTACACTCAGGCTTTTCAGTTCAAATTGTTCTCCTCCTTTATCTTTATTATTTAATGTCCTTTTGTGTCTGTTGCTCCGTTGTAGTGCAGTTAAAGGTGTAAACGCTTCATTTAAGACAAGACAAACACTAACAAACAAAAAAACAAACAAAAAACTGACCAATACTTCTATTCTGTCACCCTTTTTACTAATCTTCCCTATTTAGAGTTGCTTCACTTGTTTCTGTTTTGGACTCTTTGAACAATGGGGCCCTGCAGAACAAGCAACACATTGAGAGACTGAAAATGAAGGTGGCCAAGACCCAGCAGGTAGTACACGACAAGTAATCATATGTGAGACAAGTGGGATCAATATTTTGTATAACATTGCTGCAGTATTGACTGCTGCAATTTCTTTTTCCAGTCAGGGTTATTTGTCACCTCTGTCCAAAAAGGATTCAAAAGGCCTTGTAGGCAATACATGTAGCTTAGCTGCTTTATATTCCTGAAATCAAACCACACTCTCAACACTGAACAGGACAATGAACAGTACACATTTTTTATTATTCTTCCCTGTCCTTACAAGAAGGTGATGGTGTCGACATACACGATTATCTGTATCATCCATATCTTACTAGGTTTTATTAATATTGTAAATATAATATCCACCCATTTTGCCATTTCCTTTCTGTGCAGTGTGAGGAAGGTCTTCTCAGAGCAGCAGATAACCAGAGAAGGAAACTTGATGAAACACAAAAGCAATGTACAATGGTGATAAACCGAATAAAAGAACTGGAAATGCAGAAAGAACAGCTTGAAGGAGAGGTAAATAGTTTTTCCACTGTTGAATTGATATGTCAGGTTTTTCATCTTATCAATGGACCATGTCACACAATTTTATCAAAGAGGAAACTGACATTCACATTTTGTCCAGGTTAGGTCTGTGTTTCTATCAGCTGTTGAAATACTCAAGTGTCTGAATCCTTCTGACCTGGAGGAGGTGCGACACTACAGAGATCCTCCTGACAGAGTGGTGACAGTGATGGATTCTGTTTGTTTGCTGTTTGATCGTCCACTGGGCTGGGAGAGTGCCAAACAGCTCCTGGGACAGTCGAACTTTTTTCAAGTAAAACAGCCCTTTTTGTTTTTATGTTTTTTAAAAAATATATTTTTATTTAAATTTATATATGTTTAGAATGCATATTTTTATTAAAATATAATCATTGATAAAGATTTATTTAAAAAGTGTAATCAGTGGCTGTTCTGTGGCAGTAAAATATATTATTTTTTTCTTACCAGGAACTGGAGTTTTTTGACCGCTTCAGCCTGACTGATGAGCAGCTTCAGCAGCTCAGCCTCTTGGTCAAGAGTCCCCTGTTTGTGCCAGAGTCTGTTCGGGAAGTGAGCAAGGCCTGTGAGTCCCTGTGTCGATGGGTGCAGGCTGTGTACGAGTGCTGCTCTGTGCAACAGCAGCTATTGATCAAGCAGCAGTTAGAGCAGCAGGTAAAAGAAGCCAGAGGTCGGCTGTGCTTGGCCAAGCAGCACAGGGCGGACGCACACCGACGTCTGCGGGATTTAAAGCTTCAGCTTCGATTTGTACAGAAAGATTTAAAACAATATTTGATGGAACTTCACAAAGCCGAGGATGTAGACCGGGAAGCAACTTTAACTGCAGAACAGTTGGAGATACAAGAAACAGAGTGGAGAGCTGCTGTTCAGGTACAAACTGCAACATTTACCTGTATATGCCTCCAGAAATATTCTTTAATTTATTTCTAAATTTTTCACAAAACCTTTAGGAGGTGAAGCTACACCACCAGAATCTACCAGGAGATGCTGTCATTTTGGCTGCAATCATTGCGTATTTAGGCCCCTTTGCCTCTGGTGTACGCACAGAATTAATAACCAAGTGGAGAGAATTATGTCGGACGGGAAACATCGACATAAATCCACAGGACCCCAGATCCTCCCTTCTCACACAGCATGACTCTCCACCTCCTCTGCTCCGTCTTGGTTTCCCCATCTCTGTATCTAAGGAGCTGCAGGAACCTGTGGGTAGAGCGTTAGTCCAGAAAGACTGGCATCTCCAAAACACTGCCAGACTCGTGGTTCAGCTGCTGTTGTGGGGTTACAGAAATGTCCCGGCTCAATGCTGCCCTCTGCTGGCAGATACGCAACAATATCGAGACATACAATCTCAGAGTTGGTGCATTACAGGCGGGTTCTTTTTGTATTTTAAACCCTTTTAAATACGTGTTATAGTGTAGTTTTGTACTGAACAACAAAAATGTGTTTTCTGCAGGAGAGAAAGACAAGTATTACACTGAGTATGATTTGGTGATTTGCGCTGATGACTCTCAGCTGTTGGATAAACTGGATGGAGCTGCTCAATGTGGTGAGTGATGAAATTTTACATTAATGATATACATATATATTTAAAAAATATTATTTCCTTCATGAACATTAACTTAATTTGTTTAATACATTTCCAGGTTTAAAAGTCCTGGTAACTCATGTGGAACGTGCAATCCCCAGTTCACAATTTCTGCACAGACTTTCTCCACCTGCTCGATGTTGCCTTCCAGGGTCACAGAAACATTCTCTGCCAGCCCACCCCAAATTTCGCCTCTTTCTAAGCACCAACCTGTCTGTGAGAATTCTAAATAAGGGTAGGTTTAAACAGAAACACTGCTAATGTCTCCAGAATTATTCAGTGTATCATTTTGGTGTCAAGAGAAGTTGTTGTTTACCTCTTGAGGATTTTCACACTTAAGCTGGTATAAAAAAAAATTTCACCAAAGTGACAAATAGACATTGATGACATTAAAGTTTGTTACTCTTTTATTTCCTTTTTCTCAGCACTCCATCCATCTGTTTTGGCTCACGTCCGTGTAGTTGACCTTTCTCTCAGCTCAGATGAGATCCAGGAGCTGATGCTGACACAGCTGCTGCAATCTGAGTGCAAAGAGCTGCTGATTCATCACAAACGGCTGCAGAATGACAAGCGTGAGCTGCAGGAGAGACTGGCCACCGAGGAGGTAGCATCCCACCGCTTGGAGTCAGAAATAATTTCACTCTGACATTATAATTTTTCCAACATGCCTTGCCCTTTTTATCTATTCTTTCAGGCTGCTCTGATTGGCTTCATTTTGCAGTCCAAACACTCAGAGTTAGAGCTCTGTGAGTTCCGTTCCACCGTTTCTGTTTTTCAAGAAGCAATGAAAAGGCTGCAGGATGAGGCTGAGAAGGTGAACGAGGAGCTAAAGTATCACAAGGATCTAGTGGCCGGCCTCCAGCAGCTGGTGTCACTGGCTGCTGCCCTATACCAGACTCTGCAGGATGTTTCCCGTCTCTCCCCTGTTTACTGCTTCCCTCTTCGTGGCTTCATTAAATTCATACAAAACACTGTGACTGTTAAGGGAAGGCCGTTAGTGTCGTTCATCACTGGAAAGGTCCCAGTGGGCATAGTATCCCAGGTTACAAACAAGATGGTGCCTCAGCTGCTGCGTCACTACAGGCCCCTCCTGTTCAAGAGCCATTTTGCTGTTTTAAAGCTGTTGGTGTCTGTGGCTGTGCTGCGGCACGACCGCCTCTGCTCTGAGGGTGAAGCAGCGGCCTTCATCAGGGGCCTTCAAGACATAGAAGCACCTGCAAAACATGACGCACAATCCTGTGCCTCCGTGCCCAGCTGGATACCCACTCATATCCACTCAGAGCTGCTCTGTCTAGAGAACATCCCGTCATTCAGGGGCCTCGTCGCTTCACTTTCCTCATCCTCAGTTCAGTGGCAGGAGTACATGCACTCTCCCTCTTCCGCTCTGGTGGGGGCCGTTCCCTGTCGCTCTCACTCCCATCTCTCCTTGCTACAAAGAGCCCTCCTTTGGAGAATCATGAACCCCAGCTGCCTCGGGGAGCTGGCTGATGTGATTGCTGGCTGCCACCTCTGTCTGCCTGTGGAGGCAAAAAGATCTGAGGCCCCTCACACCGGGAACCCACACTCCCTCTTAGGATACATGGCCAAACATGAAGGACCCATTATTCTTACCTTGCCAAGTTCTGGAGGAGACAAGTTGACAAGTACTCAGCCTCTGCAGCTCATTACCAAACTGGCAGACTCTGTACCTGCAGCAACGGGTGGAAAGCAGAAGGTAACGTACAGTATGTAGTGTTTCCCAAAGTTTAGATAAAACTTTTTCAATAACAAATGTTACCAACATTGACACATTTGTCATATTCATAGCAGACATCAGTCTTTTCTAATGAATCAATGCAATTATTTATACTTTATTTTTTCAGGTCAGGTTTATTTCTTTTGGGGTTTTGTTTGATGGAGAAACGTGTGTCTCTGCACTAAAGAAAGCAGCCAGTGAAGGCCACTGGTTAGTTTTTAATGACTGTCATCTNNNNCAATGGGATGATGAGGTCGTGACACTCTTCAACCGTCTGTTCTCTTCCGTAAAAGGTTGGTTTAAAATTATATATTTATATATGCTGTATGTGTATATTTTTTACTCCCTGTTTGTGTACCTTTAAAACAGAACAACAATGTGGTTCTGACTCCTGCTTTCGGGTGTGGTTCATAACTCATGAAGACACAGTGCACCACATACCAGGTAATTTGTTTTGTATTTTCCTCTCAAAATCTGACAGGATCATTGAGTACCAGTGAACCAGTAAACCTGTAGAGAAAAAAGCATAAATTATCGATTGATTATTTTTATTTCACACAAAAAAACTACTGCATCTGCTGAATAGTTTGTCATTCATCTTATCCATTTAAAAAATAAGATATATTAAAGTGTTACAGGACATGTTGAGATTATTTGAAACCGCTAATAACGACTCCCGTCTTTGTTAAACAGCGACAGTGCGGTTGTGTTCTCTGACTCTGGTCTGTGACTCTCCATGGGACCTGAAGGAGGA
>NC_024315.1:904225-922256 GCF_000523025.1 Cynoglossus semilaevis | reverse complement strand
AGGGACAGAGATACGGAGTTCCTGCTCCGCTCTGCCACTTTCCACTCTGTCCTACTGCAGCGACAGAGCTGTAAACTCTTGGGACAGGGGAGGATCTACAACTGGTGAGGAAAAAAAAACTAAATATCTATCAGTCAACATAATAATGCACAATAAGAAACAAATTGTTTTCTTTTTTTCCAAGATGTAAAAATGACCTTGTGGTTTGTGTCTGTTGTCAGGAATCAAGTGGACCTTCTGGCGTTGGTTGAAGCACATCATTCAATTGTCAGACTCTGTCACAACAGAACTAAAGCTTTACATTATGTCGCAGGTTATGTAGCGTGACATGTTCCGACTTTCCATCTACTTCCTTTAATTGTCAGTAGTTTAACTTTGTTGTGTGGTTTCATCCACAGTCAGTCTGGTCCACGGGGGACACGTGTCAGACCCAGCAGATCTGGAGGTGGTGGGAAACATAGCAGAGAGGTGTCTCAGTAGAGAGTCACCTCTGTGGAGCAGAGATGAGCCCCACAGTCCTGCACAGTTTGGTACTGCAGTAACAGCGCCACAGTAGTAACATTTACTGGTCAAATCTCTGCTGTTTTTGAAAACAAAAATGCATTTTTCCACTTTAGAAATACTTGTATTCTATATTCTTAAAGGCAAAACATATTTTACAAGGTCATCGCCAACAGAATACACTGGAGAGCGGGTCTTATTTTCTTTCATCTTTAAAATCTTTCATAAGGTCTCTATATTAAGTTTTCATGGTGTCTCCTCTACGTGATGGATCAAACTGAGACTGAGTTTTATTTCGGCAGATTTGTCACGACTGCTGAACATCATGGAGCAGAGTCTCAAGGACTCGGCAAACACCGACGACCCCCTTCTGTTGGGCTTCGGTGTGGACGTGGCAGCCGAGATTATCAAGATCAACAGCCACAACTTAAACATTCTACTGCAGGCCTCGCAGACCCCCCCGAGATCAATCAGGACTCTGCCGCAGCAGCCCTTTGTAATGCCAGGCTACAGCCAAGCTGCAGACAGACTGCAGGCTCTGAAGACGTATCTGACAGACAAGAAGAGTAGAATTACAAATGCAGGAGCTGCTCCTCAGAGTCCCCTGTGTGACTTCCTGCAGGCACAGCGGGATGAGCTGCTCGACACAGTTGCCACTCTCCTGTCACGGCTTCGACAGCCCGTTCAATATGGCACGGAGACCGTCTCTTCACTTCTCTGTCTCGAGGATTTGTCCCACCTGCAGAGGAGGGCAGAGCTGCTGAGCTCTTATGTCACACACAACTACACTTCAGATCCACCGGGAGCATACCGACTCTCAGCTTTTAGTAATGCCAAGGGATTTCTGGTGGCAATGATGAGAGAAGCCTCGCGAGTGAATCGCAAATATGTCAGCGACATAATACTGACTTTCCAGGTAAATGACAAAATCATAGGTCAAATGGTGCTTGTGTTTCAGAATTAATTTATTAAAAATGTGGTAACATTTCTCACACATAGATTCAGAGATCAGATTTTGAGCATGTCACAACAGGGAGCAATTTTAGAGGAGTGTGTTTAATTTAATTTGTGCTAATTCTGTTTTCTTTTCTCTACAGGTTCTAAATCAAAGCACTTGTCCAGCCTTGTCTCCACCTGTGGATGCTGTGTATCTGTGTGGCTTAGAGCTGAGAGGAGCATCATGGAATAATCAGTGTGGAGTCTTAGAGGACACAGTCTCTTCACAGCCATGCACTCTACCTCCTGTTTGTATCAAGGCTGAAGTTAGGAGCAAAATCAATGTCAGAGATGATTTTTGTTCTGGTAAAAGTTCATATTTAATGGACAAAAACAATGTTCAGATTTCAGGGGCTTCTCCATCCACAGCCTCTGAGTTACCAGTCTACCACTGCCCACTTTACCTGGATGGAAAACAGGGGACTGGAGAATCAGGATTGGCTGACGCTAATATCATTACTCTGGTTCCTCTCCGTACTAGACTTAATCCTGTGTCGTGTAATTTAAAAAGAGTAAGGCTTGTGAGTGTTCTCTGACTGAATACACCTAAAGTTATCACGAAGATCTCAACGTGTACTGATGCAACATCAATTCAAATGTGTAAAATATGCATACTGTATATGTGTATATATTTTATTTTCTTCTGTACCATTTGTTGTAATATTTGATGTTTTTCTAATACTGTTTGTTGAGTCTTCATGTTCTAAAGAATGATATTGTAAATGCTATTATAAAAATATTCATGACTTTTGTTTACCATATTTGTTCTTTTTTATCCTTAATTATTGAAGAAAGTTTTTACATCATACTTTGTTGGTGTATATTTATGATGATTTTAGTAGATATTATATCTTTGCTAAAAATGTTCACTTACTTTTCTGTTACTGTTTTCTCCCCGTAGGTAACATGGACAGACATCACTATGAGACATTTGAGAAGTTTGGCAACAATACTTTTCTGTTGCACCTTGACAATGGTAGAGGGTGAGTCTTTTTCATGCTTTTTTTTTATTATTTATTTTAAAAATGGCTCCTGGTGATCACCAGTTGACATGGGATGTTTTTTTTTGTTTTGTTTTTTTCTCGTCAGCTTTGGTCGACACTCCAAAGATGAACCTTCCATCTTAGCTCCACTTAAACAGTGCTGCAGGTACAATGATGACGACTGTGACCAAAGAAGAACATATTTAAGAAGAAGAGAAGAACAACATTTATCACTGTAATTGTAGCCTTTTTTTATTTTCCTCTTTAACGTGTTCATTTTTGTTTTTTTGTTTCCTTTTTCACCAGACTCCGTCGTTCCACATGGCTTCGCCTTGTTCTCTTGTCTCTGCCTCAGTATCGCCTCAGCGATGTTGTGAGGGCCTCCCTCTCCCGTGATCCCCTTCACAAGGTGGCTCCTCTGCTGTCGGAGCTCCACCTCGCGGCTCTCGATCGTCGTTTGAAAACTGTCCTGGAGACTGTAGGTCACTGTCGAAAGCAACGGAGTGATGGTGGCGCTGGTGGTGAGGTCTTCTTTGATGACATGGACACTTTCTCAAGGTAGAGAAGCCTCAGCACTTTGGTGAGATGTCCATTATCATTTTAACTGTTTTGGAGGTCAGGTGTGTTCATTAAACATAATATGTAGAGGAGATTGCCTGAACTGTGTTGGTTTGATCGACAGATGACGAAATTACAATAAATCTTCGCCCGATGAAAACAATCTTTTTGGCTGTTTCCAAAGTATCAAAAGAAAGTTAAACTGCCCGGCACTGCTCTTCTTTTGAACTCTGGCAGAGAATAAGAATCTTCTGGGTTTTGAAAAATAATGAAAAAAGCCCACAGACTTGTTTCGTTATTGTCTGTGGAGTCGGTGTTGTCCAAAAGAATTTTAAAAATAGAAGAAACCAATACATATTTCATCACAACTTCTCCTGGGCATTTTTTTCCATGTGGTTGGGAATTATTTCTCTCACCCATCACCTTTGACTGACAAATACATTCAGTGCCAAGACTTTCATCATCTGATGGTCTGTTTCAGGCAGATTACAATATTTGAAGGACGTCACCGTGGTACTGACCTTTGGTACTTTTCAGGTAACAATTTGCTTCAGTCTTTCAAGTGCGATCGCACATCACAGCAGGTCACGTGCTCACCGCTGTTGTCCTCACCCATGAATAATTTACCCGACCATATCAATGGTGCTTCCTCACTTTTTTTTCTCTGCCTCACTCGCTTGGTTGCTCTTTCTATGAACACAACTAATGACGAGTAACTAATAGACAACATTAAAGAGGTAAACAAAGGCAAGGAGAGGCTGTGTACTTTTACTCTACAGATCTTTGTTGGTCTGTGGACGAGGCTGACACTGACCAAATACAGGACAAATGGCTGAGGCAGTACTGTCCACGGTTTGAATGGAAAAATAATCCCAGGAGAGAAGGTTTTTTTTTTTTTTCCATTTCAGCTGCAGTTTTTTGTTGTTGTTGTTTTGAGTTTTATATTTAACTTCTTTTGGTCAAAATGTCTGGAGCCAACAGTGACCATCTGCACAGATCCACCTTGACTGTCTATACGGTAGGTTTATAACCTATAGTACATGGATGTTTATAATACACGGTTGAATTGTAACGTTGTACATGTTGTCTGGTTGTTTTGTTTGTGTGTGTGTCACTGTAGAATCTGATGGAGCACTTTAACCCAGGCCTTCAGAAGCTTGCTGCTCTAGGAAACAGTTATGTGAAAGCTTTTCAAGGTGAGTCATCAGTGACAACATATGTGGTTTGAGTTCTGGATAAATTGTTTGTGTGTGTGATCACCTGTTTTCCAGGAAATCCAAATCAAAAATGGCATTAGATGTGTGAGTGGGAGGCGAAAAAATAATTTTGCATGAATTGGATGTCTACATTCATACACTATACTAAGTACTTCAAATAATAATTGGCGGAATATAAATTAAATTTCACTGTACCACAAGCAGTAACGATGATAAGACGTTAGAATTAGTCTGACCGACAGCCTGCAATAGTTTGTTTCGTTGAATCTATTCTCTCCGTCACGGCTGATGCTCCGTCTTATCGTGCGTGC
Organism: Cynoglossus semilaevis; assembly: GCF_000523025.1. Lineage (NCBI taxonomy): Eukaryota > Metazoa > Chordata > Actinopteri > Pleuronectiformes > Cynoglossidae > Cynoglossus > Cynoglossus semilaevis. The sequence continues at coordinate 917,690 of NC_024315.1, read as the reverse complement.
CACACAAGCAGCGCATGTATCATTAATGCACCTCTGCCCAGTAAAACCAGGACAGGACGTCATTCACAAGGCAACAAAGCACAGTGGTAAAACTACACCCACTGGCACGGACTGAAATCACCTATCACATGTCAACACTGTGATGCCTTTGTGATTGAAATGAGTTAAACTGACTTCACCTGTAAAATAACCGTAACTCCAAAGTTAAGTACAGAGTCTTGATATCCAATGTTTGGAAGAGGGATTTATTTGTGTTTATTTTCTTTGTACTTCAGCACTAGCTGTTTGCAGTGAAGCCTACTTCAGCGCCGTGGCTAAGATGGGCGACCAGGCTCTTCACACGCTCTCATCTCGCTCTCTTGGTAAGTGTGTGTGTCAGTCATTTCCAAAGATTGGTCCCCCCCCCAGAGTCCAAAAACATGAATGTTTGGGCTAATGTGAAGAACTATGAACTACTGTCGTTCTTCATCTCCACCCATGACCCTGAAAAGGATAAGGATGTTGATGAACTGCATCTTCTTGGTCCTAATGACCAGTTACAAAATGCTGTTATTATGTGCTGTGTCCCTGAAGTAAACGGGCACGACTTTGATTGGATTTTTACAGTATGTATCAGTGGATGTTACGGCCCCACCGTAGGTGGAAAATAATCTTTTAAACTTGTGCTACAGCTTCACCATACAAGTCCAAACCTGAAAGCAATATGCAGACAAAGATTTATATATTCATATTCACAGAAGTCAGTAAGAAACACCTTTAGAATTTTTTCTCCTAGTTTTTTTTTCTAGTACCGCAGTCGTGGCACACGGTATGAGACATGTGATTCTTCCAGCTGAGGTCAGGGAGCCACAGCGTGACCCGAGGCCATATTAAGTAACAGTTCCTGAAATATAGATGGCGACAGCCTTTCAACTGCACTCAGTTCATTAGTTCACCCGCGGTCCGTGACAATAGCCGTGGTTGACAGCACCTGTTAGAGTTTGGCTAACTTTCCACTTTATCTGAGTGGTTCATCAAGTAGGACCGAAGAATCTGCACCGGCTCAAAGACTCCCGGCCGTATTCTGTAGTGGTGGAGATGAATTTGAACAACATGAGAAAAAAACTTTCAATTTGAAATCGAACATGTAATGATGTCAGACTGGGAAACACAGCTGCCAAAACAACAACAACAACAGTCTGAGCTCTGACAGTTGAAGCCTGTGTTTTATATTGATATGAATTGTGGATAACCTCATAATATTTTACTTTACTTTAAATACACTTTTTTAATTGTAACTTTTAATTAACTGTCTACATAGGAGATGTACTGATCCAAATATCAGAGACACAGAGAAGACTGACTGCAGAGATGGAGGGATTGGTCAGTACATCTGATCTCCATCACCTTCAATAAACTGATAACAATAAAACAACTATGCAATAAAGTGAAACTTGAAAAGTTTTTTGTTTTTTTTTTCCCTCCACTGCTGCAGTTTAAATGGTTCCAGATTGAGGTGCTTCAGGCCATGGAGAAGAATGTGAAGTTGGACCAGGAGTACATTGATGTAAGATTAACAAGATTTTTGTTAAAGAAAAAAAAAACTTGACTATCCACGAAGTAACTGTTTCCAAAGAGAAAGTTTATATGACATTCCTGGTTCGTTTCTGATCAATTAATGTTTTTAAAAGTTTTTGGAGTTTTTTCTTGAACTTGTGTCAAGGTCTTTCCTTTATTTTGACCCCTTTTTCACTGTCATGTTTCATCTGTTTGACTCCAGACTTTCTTTTTTTTTTTTAAACAAAACTTTTCCGTCTACTGAAGGGAAGTCGCAGAGTTTATGAGATTGAGGTACGAAACCAGGCCGAGGCGCTGGAGAAGCAGCTCAGACAAGGAACCTTCAGAGATTCTCTGGTTCGTACACTGTTACAAATTAAACACAGTTACTGGACTGTAACAGTAGTAACAGTAATCGTACTCTTATCTTTGTTACACGTGTATATTATTTTGTGTGGATGTATTTTCAGGAGAATAGTGACTACATGGTTTACCTGAGGCAGAGCCAGCAGGAGATCCTGAGGGAAGAGGAGCGAAGGTATCGCTTCTTGGCAGAGAAACACTGTGGTCTAACGCAGTCGCTGCTCTTTCTGATAAACAAGGTACTTTAAAACTGTTGGGTAACGTGTGAATTCACATTATTCATATAGTCTTGAAGAAGAGATGGAAAAACTGAAAAATCAAAAAATGAAATATTCTGGATCTCACTCACAGTACAGTGTCCTTAAGTCTCACTGTACTGTAAAATCCACATTTTATCTCTATTATTATCATTGACTCTGTGATTATTATCAGAGAATCCTGGTCACTTTACGAGAGGCCGTTCTGTTTCTGATCCTCTGTCGTCAGACTGGTTCATCTCTTCTACAAAAAGCAGACGGATGGAAGAACAAAGTGAACGATACCAGAGGGTCCAGACCTCTGACCCCAAACCACTTGGACCAAGAAGCACAGGTACCAAAGCCATGGCTCCAAGATTGTGACACCATATAGGACAAAAACAAAGAAATTAAATCTGGTGATTTAGTGACTGACAAGTGAAATGTGTGTATTTTAAGGTACAGTCTTTTACTACCTGATGAACTGCAGGCAATAAATTAAAATTAATGTTTCACCAAAGTAAACTCCCTCTTACTTGAAGTTGATCAGCCAATCAGAGCAGCTGGTTTTTGTCCTCTCCTATTCACCTGTGTATGTCTTTGTCCAGCTCCGCGGCTCAGTAAGCTCTCTACTGCAGACAGTGGCCCGGGATGAGGATATGTCCTGGGCCAGAAGAGAGCAACTGGCACTGGGCAGAGTGCCCTCTAGAGGTGGGAGGTATACATTACTAGTCGTAGTTATTATTTGTCATTCTCATTTTAATACATATGTAGAAAAATATCAAAAATAATAATCAAAAATAATCTGTGACCCCACATGACTTACGCTCATTCCTCTCGTGCCCTCAAGCACCGTCTCCTATCCCGAGCCGCTCTCGCTCCAGCTCAGTGGGCGAATCTCTGGGTCTGCCTGAAGGAAGAGCAATGAGAGCCCTGGTTTCTCATCCGACCTCATCCAACCCAAAGCTTTTGCCCTTCAACAGAGGAGAAACCATCACTGTCCTGGTCCAGGAACCACGCAATGGCTGGCTGTATGGACGCACAGACAGCAACTTACGGTAGGGGGTGACTTGAACAGCACACGCACCACTGTATGCAATGCATATTAGATTATCATGGTTAAGCTGATGTTATATTGTATAGATGTGGTTTAGCATTTTTCACGCTGCTATAAATGCTTCTGCGGACACAGATCAGAAATATGTTTTTTTTTTGTTTAAGATAACTTTTTACATCAGTTAAAAAGACCATAAACAGAATTACATTTTTATAGAAAGTAAAAAAGTACAACATTTACTGTATAGTACTATCAAAAGGACTTTTTATTTTTCATGTCTATATTTTAATCTGTTTTTTCTCCTTCAGTCAAGGCTGGTTCCCCGCTGTTTATGTGGTGTCCTTAGAAGAGTTCTCCAACTCCTCAGCAGCCAGGTAGGTATAAAATGTTAGGTTTTTTTAATTATAAAATTAAATTCAATCAGGAAACATTTGGTTAACATGTGAACAAGGACCTGTTGTCAGTGGGTGTTTAAGACGTCAGCAGGGGGAGCCCTCACAGATGTCAGCCAGTGTTTAACGTGTGTCCTGTGTGTGTGTCATCAGTGCTGCTGCTGTGAGAAGCCACAGTACGAACAATCTCCTCGACCCCACCGATGCCTACAGTGAACAAACTGAAAACAGAACCTACGGAGACGCGACGCCTTCTGCCACGTCCAATCGCAGAGCTTCTGTGGACGTCAGGCCGAGCTCCCCTGCACCTGAGAAAAGGTCAGATCCAGCGTCGGAGCTAAAGCCGAGTCAAACCAAGAGCTACAATGAACATCCGCCTCCACCGCCCCCGCCACCTCCTCTTCCTTCATCCTCCACGTTCCCGTCTCAGAGTGTCAGGAGGGGTTCTGTAGATTTTAGACCCGTCTCTCCCCACCCTGACAAAAAGAGTGAATTAGGATCTGACGTCCAGGTATGAAGTAGGTCTTCTTCAGTAGGATTGACTTATTTTTGTTTGTAATAACACTTTCCTTTTTGTTCAGGGTTTGTCACCGCAGGGCCCATCTGAAAACCGTCTGTTTCCAAGGTAGGTTTCTGTGTACATCACTATACTACTCAGTTATTTTTTTTGTATTAGAAGAAGTTGAATATACCTGAAGAGTTTGTGTGACATTTTTGATCGTCCTCATCGTTTCAGAGGCACCAACCCATTTGCCACAGTAAAGCTTCGCCCTACGACGACCGATGACAGATCATCTCCTCGGATTCACTGACAGTCAGCAGCAGTGCAGGCGGTGTCTGTCACTGAGGACCAGATCAGGTTGAAAGGGAGGGAATGTATTTGTGTTTGTAAGGGATGTAAACGCAGCGCTCAGATGTGAGGCTCTGGGTCAGAAAAGAATAGAGAGAGTATTGATATGTGTACAGTATTAGGGAACACAAGTAGTATCTGGTACCACATGAAGTACTGCTGTAGGACTTTTTAGTTTTTGAAGCCGCTGTCATACACTTCTAACTTCCTGTTTGTCGCTGCTGTCATCGTCACCGCAACTCAGTTCCTGTTTGTCGCTGCTGTCATCGTCATCGCAACTCGATGCGAAATTACTGCTGATTTATTGTTTGAACTAAAATGGTTTTTCATTTTCATCGCATTAAAGAGAATGATTATTGTATAAAAACCTTGTTTTAACTAAATCCTTTTACTGACAGCAGCTTTAAATATCAAAACACTCTTATTTGATTAACATAGATATTGTTTTTGTTGGTTTTTTTTTGTAAAAACTAGCATTTCATTAAGCTGAGCATGGACAGAGAAATCAAATTAAATCACTCGGCTCCGTCTGGAAGTAATAATTCCAGCTATTCTAGGAAAAAATCTGCTTGGTTTTTTTCATACTTTTTGAAAGAATCTAGGAAAAAATCTGCTTGGTTTTTTTTCATACTACAACAAATATATTTTTTCCCTTTTGCAAAGACAGTCGCCAGAGCAACAGTCATTGTTTTGTGATCGTTACATTCGTATCATGTTTGTCTCTTTGAGTATAATTTAGATCTCACCTTAAAAAACCCTCATATTCAACCATTTTGATTGTGTCATTTCTTTTGTGGAATGTGTGTTTGTTTGTTTTTTGCACTGTTCTGTTCTGTTATATTGACCGTTGTTCAGTGCATCCGTGTTCTTTGGTTCTATTTTGTGTCCGATGTGAGTAAAGAAACGTAAAAAAGTAAAGAGACTAAAGTTCTTACTCAATATTTTTTATTCTCATTTTTTAAAATTTTCCATCTTTTTTCTCTTCACAGCTTTTTGTTATCAGTTTGCCCCTCACATTCTTAGCAGAGGCAGTGAGTGAGGAGGAGGAGGAGGAGGAGGGGGAGGAGGAGTGGGAGAAAGGTCTAGCATGTGATCTGAGGTACACAGAGGAATGCAGTTGTAACATCTTGATGGTCTTTCGTAACATCAACATCACCTTCAGCTCACCCAGACATCTTTGTTGAATCATAAATAATTCCAAAAGTTGATCGCAATAAAATATAAAAAACAAAGCATGAAAATTAGATTGTTGCCTAAAGACCTGGATGTCTTTGTGGTGGTGGATCCTCGTGTTGAAGGAAACAGGGCTGCTCTGATTCTGTGCTTGGGTTTCAAAAGGAACTGGGGGGTAGTTTGAACGGGGGCAGTTTTAAGAAGTGAATGAAGAAAACGAGTAGATTAGTAGACTCTTTCTTACTCATGTACCATGGCTTCAAACTCTGGAAAAAAAAAGAAAATATGAGAAAGTTAATGCAAAAAATTGTGGGTCAAACTCTTCTGACCTAACAGAAAAAAAAATCGAAATCTTGCTTTTGAAAATAGACGTACAGCATTGACTGTGTTGTTGTACTGTTGTCTGACACACTGTATCTTACTTTCTGTTGCTAAAAGACTGCATTCCTGTATATCAAGGTGGTGCAAACGACGAAGAGGCAGATTAACCTTCTCTCTCATTTTCTCTCCTTCGTACGTAAGCAAACAAAACAACCCTTTTTTACCACGTCCTTCTTTTTGTAGCCTCTAAAACAACTCATTTCATGTCATACTTTCTTAGACTCTCATCTGGTAACAATCTGCTTTTCTTTCCTTTTACAAAAAAAAAAATCTGCAGAATTCATTGTTGTAACCTCATCTTTGACAACGATGTTGCCGTGATTGCGGTTTTGTGCTAACCAACGTTCCCTCTTTTTCTCACCATCAATGCCGATCTTGCCGTCTCCATCTTTGTCTGCCGCTTTCATAAATTCTTTTGTCTCTGCATCAGTCAGATCTCTGCCGTCCTCAGAAAAGCCCTTGAGAACAAACCTGCAGGGGAGTTGAAGAAACCAGTTACTGACGGTGTTGTTGAAACACTTGGAAGGATTCACAATGTGAAGATAATAGTTTTACTCACTTGAGCTCTTCCTCTTCTATGAACCCACTTCCATCTACATCCAGAACCTGGAACACCTTCTTGACATTTTCAGCCGACATTGCCCTCATTCCAATCAGTTCAAAAAACTTTTTAGGATCAAATGTTTCCGCTTCAAGAAGCAAGAAAAACAAGAGGACAGGAAATGTGACTTGACTACAACGCAGTAGAATTACTTTTCTCTTTTTTTTGACACAGTTACTATGAATAATAAGGAAGACCAGGCAGAATGGACCGTGACTGTGATTGGAACAGACCTGCGAAGGCATCAAGAGCTTTCTTGATCTCCTCAGCTTTCAACAGATCTGTCATCGGCATTTTGTCAGCTGGGAAAGAGACAGAGACAGAACAACAAATTTATTTGATAACATTTGGTCAGAGTTGGTACTGTACAGGTGGAAAATCAGTGAAATAATATCAATCTTTTTTTTTTTACACAAAATCACAGATTTTAGTTAATTATTGTTGACATGCCATAGACACAGAAGAACAACCTTTAAATGGCCTCTAAAAATAATGTAACTCTTTTGTATTTATTTATGTTATTGTACACTAATATTTTAGAAAACTCTCCCTGCTCTATCCAGGTGTCTTAACCACAGTCGCCCTGTAGATGTCGCCAGGTGTCAGAGCTGAATTCTCTCAGGCTCGTCATGTTAACATAAAAAAAAAAAAACACTAAGGTCAAGTGTTGACAGCATATTCTGCAATACAACCTCGGCTTAAAGCCAGGAGGACTGCACCTGTTATTGAAAAATGTCAATTACCGGTGAACATCAGTGACATTCTTGTCAGATTCGTGGGAAGTTCAGAAGTGTAAAATTACACCTAGATCTGAAGATGTTACAGCAGGCGCTGCAGGCAGGTCTCAGGGTGTTTATGCAACACTCTTTAAACCTGATACCAACTCATAAAACTTCAAACATCTGTAGAGAGAAACAGATTGAAGGCGGCAGAGTATTAATATCACGACTCGGTGGTTCAGTGATTGTGCGTTGAACTAACCCTAGTTCTGTTCCCAGTTCTGCTGAGCCTGTTCTTATCAGTCACAACAGACGTCTGTTTTCTTTCGTACGTTTTCAAACTGTTCATCTTTTTTTTTCACTCGAATGACAGGAAAGGAGGCGTGAACCTGAGGAAACAGTCATGGACTCCAACAAAACGGCGTGAGTGGAAAAGTTCCACCCATCGTCTGAAAGAGAGTGACGTCGTTAGGTGCTGTCAGGAATCAGCTCCAAGTACGTGGGGCGACTGTCGGGGCAAATGTGATTCAGAATCCAGCAGTTCAACACAAACCGACACGGTGAGTCTCAGAGTCAGACTAGACCTTGAAGATGAATTACAGCCTGCAGGTGTGTTTCAGTGACGTGCAGTGACAAGCAGTTCTTCAAAGGCATCCGTCTCCACCTCTATGTAAACAGATATGGGGACAAAATGGGTACTGCACTCTCTCACACACACACAAACACACACAGACTTCACATTCTTGTCCTTTTTCCACACACTCATCGATCCATCCTTCAGACTTTTTGTTTGTTTCTATAAAACAAGCATCTCTTAGGCCTGCATTAGATTTAATCTCAGGGCAAACAACGTCAGTCAACAGACGACCAAACTCACAGTGAGAGAGAAAAAAACCCTCACTTTGTTTAAATCACTGAGGCATGAAACTGCTGAGCCAACACAAAGAACACGCCCCCAGAGCAAACAGAAGACAGAAGTCACGCAGCGTGGACCTCTAGAGTTCACAGTGTCGTGCAAATGTGTGTGGAGGATTCCATTCCATCTGCATGCCAGTGTGTCCTTTGGGCCAAACATTTACCGTGTGACTGCTCATCAAACCTGGCTACAATCAATGCTTCAAAAAGTTTGAAATTGGAACATTTTTAGTCAAGTTTTAAAAAAAATAATTTTATTTTAGAAAGCATAAACTGTTCGTGTACATATTCCGCTGAATGGATCACTGGTCCACATACTGCATGAGCCAACCATTCCCTCACTGTCTGTGTGGGTGTGTGTTTCCTCATTAGGTTTTCAAGAATCTGCTCATTATCTGCCTCTGGTTTCTCTTTCTGTTTCCCAGCGTTCCTAACACATTCACTCTGAATTTACTCTGTTTTCTCTGGTGTAGAGCAGTGTTGAAGAGGGAGGACTGCACAATGAAGGGACACACTCATTTGATGATGGTAAAAGGACAAAAAATAAAAGGACAACGTGACTCAGGCACTAGAGTTGGAGTGTCAAAGGACACCAGTGCTCTTTTAAAGACACTCCAGCTGCTGAAAAGTGATACTATTTGGTTGATGACAGTATTTCTGCAGCACAGCATTAACAAAGAGTGGAAAATAAATTCTAGAACAATTACTCATTCAATTTAGAGCTATCATTTCCACTCTTTCTTCTCCATCCCTCTCTGTCGCTCACACACACAGGTCGAAGACAGAACCGTCTCTGTCGCCCTCTAGTGTTCAAAGCCGTAATCACTCAGACTATTACCTCAGCAGACATCAGCTGTTATGTGAATCTAACTATAGAAAAGGTTTTATTAGATCGAAAAACATCATTAGCAAAACTCCAATTACAGTGCTGATCAAAATTAGATTTATTTACAAAATTATTTTTTTGTTACAGTTGCTGCAACAAGAGCATTTAAAAAAACACCAAGAGAAACGTAAGAAATAGAGAATATTTAAAAAAACACCAAGAGAAACGTAAAAAAGTACGAAGTTTAAGAAATAGAGAAATATTTAAAAAAAAGTGTAATATATCATGTCATAATAACACGTATATCATATCAGACTGAGTCTCCGCTGTTTTATACACTCGGCATAAACAGAAGTTAACATGCAAAACTGAAACATTCTGCATTTTCAGTTCCTCAAAGAAAAAAAAGGAAAAATTTGAAGAAATGACAATGAGAGTTAAAATATTATAATTATTTTGTTCCTACGTCTGATAAATCTTTTTTCTTCTTCTTTTTTTTTTATTCATTCATTCATGTTTTAAAAAATCATATTAAGAACACGCCCTGGTCTTAAAAACAGCTCATCATCCTCTGGTGCGTTCACGGACCCATCGCTTCCTGTTGCCTTGTTTCCGCACGGTTGCAGCCGCCTGTCTCACCCTGCACCTGTGTGTGTGCAGTCACTCCCTCTGTCAGAGCTCAGGGTGTGATGTGGATCTGTCTGAACAGTTGTGGATAAAAACCTTCAAAACTTCAGTCATCACTTCGACCTGAACTTTTTGTCATCCTTTTGTTTGGCGTAAAAAACAGAAAAACAAACCATGCCGCTGCCGCAGCAGTTACGAGACGAGAGGTGAGAGTCTGAGGCGTCGATGTGTTTATACGGTAACATACGGTCTGTGGTGATTTAAGAACTGTTCACTGAAGGTCCGGACACTTCTAACTCAAAGAGTTAAATGTTTTTAAAAAAAGAAAAGTTTTTTGTTGTTGTTATTGTTAGTTTAGTCTCAGTATTTATTCAGAAATACAACGTTAAAAATAACCAAAAATAATCTGATTATATTCCATATATCCCAAGTATGTTTTATAGTAACTTTATATCTTTTTGAACTAATATTGTTTTTTATTTTACTAGTAACATTTTCCTTTTCCTACTGTGATACTGTAGCTATGATCGGATTACTTCTTAGATTACTAATGAGATTACTTAATGGATAAACTACTTTATCTCACTAATAAGATTACTTTTTAGTTTACTAATAACAAAACAAAATAATTTCTTTGCCATCAAACCAATCACAATGCTGCACCAAATTTTATTTTTTTCCTGTTTAGCTGACTGCAGTATTTAAGATTTAAATTGTACTCTAACTGTCTAATATTTTCTGTCCCACAGTGACTTTGACCAACTTCCTCATGATGTCCCCGTCAGCGCCACCATCGCTGGTATCGAGGAGAAGAAAGGCTTCATCGACTACTTTGTACGTCATGAATCCACAGTCATATTAAATAAGGACAAAAAAAACAATATCCTGTAGTAAACATTTCTTTTCTTTTCCGTCTTCCTGATTCAGAATTTCGTGATTGAGGTGAAGACGCGAGGATCAAGCAAATACTTCATCTACAGGAGGTACAGGGAGTTCTTCGACCTCCACCAGATCCTTCAGCTGAAATACTCCCCTGAGGAGCAGGTCAAACCTGGACCCAGCATCAACACACTGCCTACCCCACCAGGTGAGAGTAACCTTTCTACCTCCCCCTCTCCCCCCCTCTCCCCTCCGTCTCCCTCCGTCGCCCTGACATTTGTTTATATGCAACAAGTGAACTGGCAAAATGAGGTGAAGGTGAAGAAACAATGGAGAAAACAATGGAGAAAGAAGCAGTAATGCAATACAGTGATGCATTACAACATTTCCACGTTGCATTACTACTTACTGAAATACATATATTTGGTTTTAAATTTAAAATATATATATATATATATATATATATATATTTCTGCACTTGGCTATTTGGCCTCCTGAACCTTTCTTTATCTTTGATGTGCACCATAAACACCCTCTCCTGCTAATTACTTTATTGTTGTCTTATATGGCTGCTGACACTGGCGCCTCCAAAGGACTGAGGGATAGAAAAGAAACCAGCTCTGGCTGTTACCGTGTACATTTATAGTTCACGTTCAGTCATTACACCAAATACACACCTTAATTTACTATGGATCATTTTCATAGGCAAAGGTCGGAGCAAAGGTCGAGTCAGACTAATGTAAATAGATTTTTTTTTTGTAAGGGAATAAAACACATTTGAGAAACAATGAACCAGGATGACTGACTGACTATCTGAATTCTAAAATTGAATTCTAAAATTCTTCGTCCTAATAATAGAACAGAAGAAGAGTCGACTACTCCACTCCAATTACACAGTGGTGTCAATGACTTTGCAGCATCAGGGCTTGAACTGACGTCAGGATTATTTCTGTTGTGTCACTGTGTAAGACTCAGAACAGAAAAAAACACCAACTAAATCATTGACATATCAAGGTTTTCAGAGTGAGGTGGTGTAAATAAATATTCATCTTCAGTAACGTCAGTGCGTTCCTTTAGGACACCATGATGCTTTTTTTTGTTTATTCGAAACAAAATGAAAGTGTGCAGAGATACTATTCAGCGTACAAACATGCCTTAAATGTGAGTTTTTATTAAATGAAGACCAAATGTCTTAGGTTGTTGGTTCAATTCTGGGCCTGAACTGAACTGAGACTCAGTACGTGACAGAGCAGCTCCACGTTACTTTGTAAATGATTACATTTTATGTAGGGAAGTTCAAATGATAATTATGTTGAAGTATTTCACAAGGCAGTGACGATGAGTCATGTGATTACCTCTGGATTTGGTTATGTCTGTGTGTCTGTCTGTGTGTGTGTGTGTTTGTTTAAAGATGACGTTCAGTTGGTTGGTGACAGGACATATCTGGACTGAATCCTAAAACATGGTCCAGAGGTGGACTGGTCCAGAGGTGGACTGGTCCAGAGGTGGACTGGTCCAGAGATGGCCACTTCTAAGTCACACCTGTGTCGTCTGGGCAATAAGGAAACTATGTGGTTTGGTTTGGTCATAAAAAAAGACTCCAAAAGAATTTGGAAAAAGAATTCCAAAGAAAGACCTGCTTCAAAGGTTAATAGAATGAGAAAAACATTCTTCAACTTCCACAAACTCAGGTTCACTTTTTCGGGGGGGTTGGGCCGTCGTTCAACTGTAGGTGAAAGGGTGTTTGTTTTGTACAGTATTTCATTTAAAAATCGTCAACTGTAGGTGAAAGGGTGTTTGTTTGGTACAGTATTTCATCCATAAATAAGGAAACAGGCCCTGATGTAGCTGTACCAGTGGACACCAGTGGACACCAGTGGACACCAGTGACCTTCCTGTTCCATTTCTGTGATGACTCTGGTCTCTGTGAAGCACCTGTTCCGTCCCTCACTGCTGGACCTCGGCCACATCAGACTTCACAGTAACAAAGCTGCTGCTGTTCTCCGTCTGTCAGGGAGCGGAGGATGAAAAACTACAAATTATTTTTCAATCCGTCTCCGTACTGCACCAGGCCCATTTATGGCCACCTGGCGTTAGGGTCTGTAGTGCCCCCCTGTGACCATGGAAAGCATTAATGAACAAATGGGTCCCATTTAAAAAAACATTGGTGGGATTTTTTTTCTCGCCTGGTTTTGGTTGGTTTTCAGGCCACGGCTCTGGAGAGGCTCCTCCGTGTCGGCACCGCTGCACGTCAAAACCTAATGATTCCCTCTCCTTCACTAACGCGTGTTTACCGAAACCCGTCAAGACGTTTTTTTATTCGTTGCTGCAGGTTTCCTCTGTCTCATTAGTTCAAGTCAGTTGTTGTTTTGCTCCTCAGTAATTATCCATCCGTGTCCTGCTGTGATTCACCGGTGTTTTATTATCTTCACCTGCCTTCATTCTGCTGCCTTCCCTTGTGTACGTGTCAGGTGTGGCCTTGTTGAGTGTCGATCTGTCACGGTTCATTTTCTCTGGGGATCTTCCCGTCTTTTAAAATATGGTTTTGACATCAAAAATATGCTTCTTTTCTTCTTCTTCTTCTTCTTCTCTGTATCTCCCACTGTGAATTACTAAATTGAGAAAGTTCTAATTTGCCACCACTCTGTTTTAGCCTCGGCCACTGAGGAGTTTTGCTGGATAATATTAGATCAAATGGGTTTAATTGCACGTCCTGATCTCATCAGGAAGAGAAGGGAATAAGAAGACGTGCTGTAAGCCAATGGGGGAGGCAGAGGGAGTGTGAGGGGGGGGGAGCATGAGCAGAGAATGAAAAAATGTAAAAGGATCCGTCTATTCTTCTCCTTTTTGGAACAGTTTCTTTCTCTTTTTTTCTTCTTTTTTTTTTTTTGGGGTGAGTCACTGAAACCA